>NW_025110143.1:74941-195279 GCF_011392965.1 Frieseomelitta varia
TCCGAACAAGAAACCTTCTTACAAAATAAAATTATGCTAAATGTGCGAGAATTGTCACTTTACGACGTCGTTACGTTGTATAATGAAGAGATTATAATTAAAAGTAGCTTTGCAGTTTTCCAAAACTATTATTCGAACAAGGTACTGGTTGCAGCCAGTATTGTGGTCATTATTGAAAATTTTTGAAATCAATCAACGATGGCATTTCCGTAATGGAAAGTTCTACTTTGTTGTGCAAAATTGTCAAGTATAATCGTTTAATGACATCCTTGCAAACTAACGACGTCGTTAAGCTTCGAATCTCAAAATTCTCGAACCTACAAATTGATTTTTTGATTTTCTCTCGCTTCGAGAGGTGAAATTAGAGAACAGAAATTTACATAAATTCGCGATTGACAGGTGAAAATAAATTGGAAAATAATGCTTTTGTATAAATTTTTGACGTTGAACGAAACAACGTAGAAAAATGTTTAATCGAGATTCTTGTTTAAAAGAATACTGACATCCGAACTTTTTTCTGCATCTAATTTATTTCTCTCTTTGTTTTTTATCGCCTACAATGATGAAAAATATTTCAAGATATACAATTGATGATGGTAATGTAATGAGATATTTTTTTGCTACATTCTTTAGACATTTTATACTGTCGACTCTTACGTACCCTACTTATGTACATCGTTAAAAGCAAAAACCGATCATTCGCAAATCATCTCAACATTCGAGATTCTAAATTACTCGCTGCAAACGATTTTTTTTTTCATTGATTCTGTTTTTGTCTAAATTTCGATAGTCTTGAATCAAAGCACAAGGTTTCGAATTCTCGGAACTTTTTTGAATGTCGAGGGTTTTTCGACGTCTCGAATACAGTCATACATTTGAACGTTCAACGATAATGTAAACTGTTTAAGTCCAAAGAATCTATCAATAAACTATCTCGTTACTCTGAAAGACTTTTCAGTACACTGTAGTTGATGAAAGAAAAGGAAAAACTAGATTTGATCCAGAAAGATTTCGGACGTTGGTGTTCATAAACAAGAAACTGAATCAGATGTTTTTGTTATATGTTGTTACGTCTTCGTTAATAAGTGGCCAATAAAAATTTATCGAGATACAGTTCTTCGAACAGTTCCTCTTGCAAAGCATCAATTTTCAAGAGAGGAGAACATTATAAATAAAAATAATAAGATTGTAGCAATTGTGCAAAACGAAATTATACATTTTAAATTCAGAAAAGAAAATCTATTGGGATTAATATAATAGCTTCAGTATAAAAAATTAAAAATAATGATCGAAAAATGACCAAACCTGGTTTGCCAGCCAGAAGAGATTAAGTCGCGAGCGAGGCTCTTCGTATCGTGGCCGGACTACCTAGTTTCTAGCAGTTTCTGTTTCCGGGGAGAGAAGCTCGCGCTCGCTCGACCACGTTGGATCATCGTCGCGGTTTCTCTCGACGGATGACTCTCTGAGACTTTGCAACCCAGTTTCGCGTTCGGTCGCGACCCTGTCACCTCTCGCCAGATCGATGCAACTCGAAGCAGCAACCAAAGATGAATTATGCATCGAGTGTACACGGGCATGCCTTTTGAGTTTTCCTTTTCCCTCGTCTACTACCGTTTCGTTTCTCTCCTTCTCTTGCGTTTGCCTTTCCTCTCTTCTCTGCCATTGCCGTTGCAGTTTCTAAATCTACTTTGAGAAACAACGAGAAAACAGGGAAAAGAAGAAGAAGAGCTTTGAACATAGAAGGTAAAACTTTTCCAAGGAAATTCCTAACAGTTGTCTTGAGAAATGGCAAAAAGGTTTCGTAATCGCGTGCGTGCCAACAACAACGTTATGATTCTCTATCAGGTTTCACTGACATTTGATTTGGTCACAGTTGCAGCATCAGTGCGAGTCCAAATAACCAAATGATAAAACAAACTGTCAACATGATTCGAAATATAAACGCGTCGAGAATGTCATAAAGTCGGAAGCTGTTAGGACGCACGCGTCAAACGATCAAGAAACTTTCTTGCCACTTTCCGAGAGAACTACACACTCAGGTTCAGGTTAGGCGTCAGAGTATATGGTTCCTTGGCAAAGTTTTGTCCTCGTGATGAATAGAATGGCAAAGAAAGAAAAAAAAGAAAATAATTTTGACTTTGAAATTCAAAGAATCAAAGAAACAAAACGAAACGAAAGAAATCGTTTGTAACTTTGAAACTATGAATTTTTCGATCCATTTTTCTATCATTTCACGACCTCTTCTCATAAAAGAGCAAATTTTGGGGGCACTGTTTACTGTAGTGAAATTACGAACCCTTTTTCCTGTTCACCCTACACACATACATACATACATACATACATACGCGCGTAATAAGTCAAGCGGAATTTGCGCGAACCTTGGCCGAATAACGACGGTTAGAGTTATCGGTGACGGCGAGAAACGCAATTATGCACTGTGGCTGGTGGTGGAGTCTCTCGAGAGGTGTCGACGTTTCGGGCGGTGACGTTCTCGCGGGGCACTGGGGCCAATTGCGACCCCTTTCAAGCGTCGGCCGGCTCAACCGGTGCAGGGTTAGGCAAAACAATGCAGAATTTACCGTCAGAGTCGAAACGAGCATTGTCTTCCGTCGGTGCTTTGAGAGGATTCCCGCGTTTTCACGCCTCCTCCCCTCCGCTCGACGCGGTCCTCGCCTGTCGTTATCGAAATTTTCGCTCGTTTCGATCGTTCCGCACCGGTTTCGTCGTTCAGATTTCAATTTTCATTTCCACGCGTGGAAATCGTGAGATTTCAAGCGACAAACTCGGGTTCGGTTGGATAATCGGCGGCCATTGAAACGCAACTAGTATTTGTATGCACCGACGAGCTTACAATTTACAATTAAGCCGATCGAACGTAGTTCACGTAGGCGGAAGTTTACGCGTGTTTCAATCAGTGACGAAAGACGAACAACGAGCCGTCGCCCCTGTGACAAACGACAAGTGAGAAATCGACAATCGATGTGTCTTCCCGTCGAGAAATTTTTCGCGCAACGTTTTCGTTTCCTCCATATTGATGCGATCATCGTTCGAAAGATCGGATGAAACGACAATTTCTAACAATCTCCTCTGATTGACTTGTAGGCTCGAGAATCCGAGCACTGTTTTTCGAAAATATTCCATTGAAGGCAAGAAGAAGAAGAAGAAGAAGAAGAAGAAGAAAAGAAGAAATTTAAGATGATTATTTCTCGTGCCTTGACTGTAAAATTTCATTTTGCTACGCGTGAAATCGTATTACGTATGTGGTTAATCGGTTATTCGATTTTATATTACATACGTGAATACGCGCGCCTGAATCGTGAGAAAATCGTACGCCCGGTCAGGTGAGCCAACCATACGTTCTACGTACGTACATATATATATATATATTCCCTACGTATTTTTCATGCCCCGCGTACGTCTCGCATGAAAAATTGATCCACGTCTATCAAACGTTGACGCGCGATAAATACGTGATATCGCGTGTCAACTAAATCGACAGTTATAAAAATTCCTCGAACGTTTCAGTGGTTTCTTCGACGAGTTTCAACGTGTACGGTGAAGAGTGTAACAGTGTACCAGTGACAATGAAAAATTGCGAGCAATTGAGTTACTGGCGTAACTTTGTAGAAAAAAGAAAAAAAAGGAAAAAAAAAGAGGATCGTACAACGATCCACTTGGTCTCGTTTCAAAGAGCGGAGCTATCTACTTTGATAGTCGTGAGTTCGTTTCTTTTTCAGATGACTTTACATACGTCATGTAACGCGAAGGGTGAGGATACGTTTTCCTCGAAAATTCGAAAGATTAAAAGTTTCTTTTTAAAAGAACGAAGAAAAGAGGAGAAGAAAGTCATTTTAAAAATTGCAAAAAAGTTTTCCCTGCGCAACAATTTCCTAAAACTTGTTGTACAATCTTTTCCTTATTGTTTCAGTGACAGTGATATTTCATCATCCAACTCGAATGTTTCAAATTCAACAAAATGAGATGAAAGACAAAACGTACAGCGAGAATTAAGAGATCGTTGCAAGGGGAAAATTTCAAGTTGCGAAAAAAAATTTTTCGACGCTTAAAATTTGACAATTTTCGAGAAAAACGTGTCCCCAGTTTCCCACCCAGTGCGTCCCAGTGTACAATTATTTTCGAAACAAAAACCACCGACGACGCTTTGCAATCGAGATGAAATGAAATCGTTGTACGATCTTTCTTTTCTACTCAAGCTATGAATTATCGACAATTTTTCATTGTCGTTGGTACAATTTTGCTCTCTCTCTCTCTCTCTGTTTGTTCGTCTGTCCGTTTGATCGACGAGAAGCATCGTTTTTATCTTGTCGTGTCAATGACTGTTAAAAGGAGAGAAAGGGAAAGAGGAAGAGAATTTTACGTGCAAATGTTGGAGCAATCACGGTGTCGACGAACCACGAGGAGGCGCCCGACCTTTTCAGCGATTCTGCCCGACCTTAACGTCACCACACGGGAGGACAATGGAAGCGCGCCTTGAGTTCGATTCTCGTTAATAGTCGGAGCCGCTCGAGCGTTTAACTCGAATAGAAATTTGCGCGCAGTCGCAAGAGAAATTAAAAAAAAAAAAAAAAAAGAATCGTCGCGTCGCGTCGGTAGATAGACGAGCGGCGTCGATCGAACGACAACCAATTATCGATGTTCGATTGGTCGTGCAAAATCGAGGAGACGTCACTGTTAAGGTGCAAGTCCGATATAGTAAACTGCTGTCTCTCCCTTCTCCTTCTCATCCGCCTTTGCCACTTTTACCGATTGATCCTTAATTTTATCGACTTTCTATTTCGCTCGATGGCTTAATTCTTTATTCCTCTCTCTGTCAATTTTTTCTTCTTCACGCACTACCTCGAGTGACTCTTTTTCATTTTTCTTTTTTTTCTTTTTGTTGGATCATCCCAAAACGATATCTTCGTGAATTGCCAGAGATGTTGCCGCGAGCTTGATCGTTCGGTTCTCGCAAGAACATCTCGACGAGCGAGAAGCGAAAAGTATGCAGGAATCTCTAGCTTATCGTCGATCATCTCGCTGGAGAGGCAACAAATGTCCAGAGGACAAAGGGGAAATTTTTATCAGAAACGTACTCTCGATTTATTCCTGATGAAAGTAAGTACGAACAAGGAAATCGAGCGAGCGATCCGTCAGTTTCCAGGTGGGATCGATCGTCGAATCTCCACTCGAGTATATCTAATTGCACGATTGACGTGCACGGGCAATCCGAAATTCTGTGAAAGGTGCTTCTGAATCACGAGCAGCTCGTCGATCATGAAGTGTCTCTTGTAACCGGCGATCTATACACCGATCGATCTGGTCGCGTCGCGTCGCGTCGCGTCGCGTACAATCAACATACGCTACATATGCATACACACATACATACATACATACATACATAAATACATACGTTGCAACAGTGGTTTAACTTTGATCTCTGCGCAGATTCTGCCTCGCTACGAATCCATTCGCGCACGAACGCGCCCGTGCAGTTTCTCCGATTGTCCCGCTAGCGTCCGTCAGCGATCGATCAGCTGAATCGACTTGCACACACACACACACACACACACATATACACACACAGAGACAGAGTGTCGATAACGATACCACGAACGTTAACAAGATATCAAACGATCGACAACAGTCAGAAATTGCGACAAAATTTTGCAGTACCGTTCAGTTGTCAATTGTCGGTGCAAATTGTTGTCAAATTTGAAGGTTGGTTGCTGTTCGAATTGGGATTTCGTCGAAATTCGAGAAAACGAAAATTATTTGTTCGGAGTAGGAGGAATGAGAGAGATTAGACGATAGATTGTAACAGACGCGTGGCGGTATCGGCGTTGCACGACCCTTCCGGTTAAACGGCGGTTTCCGGCCGGGGCTGCGCGATGCACGGTGCGACGTGTTTCGTCATAGAAAGAGAGAAAGAGAGAGAGAGAGAGGGTTTGTCGTTCCCGGCCGAAAAACGGGCGCGGTTCGCATCGTGGTACCGTGTATCCGGGGAATATACCGGGTGCACCGCATGATAATAAAGTAGAGGGTATGTACGCGCGGATCGGAGAGACGCAGACTCCGCTCTATCGATCCGGCCTGGAACGAGACGAGAACGCCGGACGAAATCGCGATGAATCGAGAGAGAGAGAGAGAGAGAGAGGGAGGGAGGAGAAGGAAGGATATAACAGAGCGTGATGGAGTGATAGAAAAGGACTGCAAAGCAATGCAAAGACCGATGAAAAGAAGACGAAGAGATTTAGAAGAGAAGATAAGGAGAAAGGAGGGGTGTAAGGAAGGTAGATGAGAAAGACGACGCACAACTGCAATTTTGGGGAAATTTGAGAGGAAAGCTCGATGGAACTGGAGTAGGAAAATTAGAGAGGAAAGAGAGGAAAAGAGAAAAAGGCTGCCTGTTGTTTGAAACAACAGGGATTTTCAAAAGCGGAGATAGTTGGACAAGTTTCGCAGAATAGTTTCTCGAGTCGTTCCGATCATCCCCAATTGCGAGCCGTTTCATCAACGTTCAGTCTCGCATAATCGAGTATTTCACGACGATGCGGCTCGCTCTTTGCGAAAGAAGAACTCTGTTGTAATTAATAGCGATATAACGACAGTGCGATCATACACGAACGTTTGTCGAGAGGATTAAACTGCTCAAACAGACTTCTCCGTCTGACAGACAAAACGCTCGTTCCACTTTTCAACGCGGTCGCTGTTGCAAATCGAAGAATCAGCCTTGAGATTTCAACTTCCTCGTTCGTCACAGCCCCTAACGAGGCATGCATTTTTCATGGTTCAATCTCTGGTTTACGATACGCGACCACCGCGTCCGTCCGCGTCGTTCAATTCCACGTTAGACCACGAAAGTAGGTTAGCAAACAAAAGCGCGCACGCTTTTGAAAGAATCGGATTAAACGCCGCGCCGCGTTTCGATTTATTCGTCGAGAGTGGTCGCTCGTTAATGAAAGGAGAACGGAAATCACTATCCGCCCTACCGCTACCGTTGTACGATCTCGTCACGCTGAATCGTTGGTGTATCTCGCGAGCATTGTCGCGAACCTCCGTGAAACTCCAACTTTGTTTCTTCGGCAACGTCGTTTCTTCCCTGGCGACCCGGGGAAAATGAAAGACCCGAACGAAAGAGAACCTGGAGAACCTGGCGCGGCTACGATAAGAAATTGCAAATGTTACGTCGCCGCGTCGAGATTGAAAATCGTCGAGGAAAGGATACGAACGAAGAATTTTGTCGACGATTCGAATCGAAGGAGCGATCGAAGGCGAGATGATATAGGCGTGGCTAACGAGGCGAGTCGAAGACCGAGTCAAACTATCCAAGTATCCTCGCTGCGAAATCCTGACCTACTCTCGCGTCGAGTGGCGTTTATTGGCATTGTCGTCGCGTACAGCGCGATGATAGATGGAAGCCAACGGCTTTTGGCAGACTTACAGAGAGAGACGTCGGAGGGAGACGGATCACGGTTGCGTCGCTTACGTGAAATCGACGACGCGACCGCGGCGTGACGGTTCGGCGACATTTCACGCGCGCGGCAACGTGGATAGGGTTAAGGTCACGGCTCGACCACGGTTTATTTCAGGTGTAGGACGCTTTACAGACAAGCATTTCCGGCGCGCACCTACCTCCGACATACGCCGGACAGTTCTCGATCAACTGGCTATATATCGTCGGCTATACTCTCATTAGGTTATTATCGTAGGTCGTTGTCAAGTTATAACTACCTGCGGTAGTTGTTGCATCTTTAATTGCGTTTAATTATACCGGATGGCCCTTAATTGTAACGGATGCACGAAAAGAAAGAACGCGTGAATGTGACGGGGGAAACACGACGTTGGCGCGAGGCGTTTTTCTCTTTGAAAAAGGAGAGAGAGAGAGAGAGAGAGAGAGAGAGAGAGAGAGTTGCGAAACAAAGTCGATTTGAGTTGTGACCGCGTATTACATATTATACCAGTGTGTTCATTACCTTGTTTAATTATTCCATTGTTCCAATCACCAACGCTGCTGTTGTTAAATAAATATTATTTATATTCAACGTCTACGGTATCATGGACGCAACGCAACGTGTCTCGTTCGTTCGAGTAGTACGGAATAAAATTTCTCCGTCGAAAGCCTTGGCAATTCATTCGCGCCAACATTTCCATCTTCGATTCAGCCAAGTACTTTCAACGACGTTCGAGCCACGTTCACAGCTCGGGAGTAACTCTGTATCCAATCTCCGTTCTCGAATTTAATCCTCTCCGGAGGAATTAAATTAATTTTCCCCGTCGCGGCTCGTACCTTTGAACGCTCGACGCAAACTCGATTCGAATTTGCCGGCCGAACGAACGGCTGGCGTCACACAGTCGAGTCACATTATCCGTCATAATTAAAGCCGGATATAACCGGCTTTCGTCCGACGAAATTCCCGGATGATCGCGCGTAATCGCGTTCCAATCACGCGCGGTCGCTGCGACCGTGTCACTCGACGACGACTGGCTCCTTTGCCGAGTGACGACATCTCGCTATCGAGAGCTTTGCCCGCCGAAAGAAACTCGGCATCTCCCAACGGTTTAGATCAATTAGATCAGCTTTCTAAAGAGTCACTATCGGGAGTATTCTTTACTGTTTTTTTTTTTTTCGATGCTCTCGGACAATTACTCTCAGAAGCAGTGTCCATTTGCGAGAAATACTCCCTCAACTCTCCTCCCCTCTAAATTCTCCTTACAATTTTCAATTTTTCCTGCTCGCCTTCTCCCATTCGTTCGAGTTTCTTTGCTACTTTCTATCCGTTTGACACCACGCGCAGCGATCTACACCGACAAATGTGTGTACTTTGGAGAAATAATAATTTTTGGAAATTTTTGCACACGCCACGGTTGGAAAATTCTCTCGAGCGAAATATCCCGAGTTTTGACGGGCAATTATTTCTCAAGGAAGCGTACTACGTGTCTCGGTATCACAACGCGCAAATAACGAAATGTCAGGGCTATCGCGGAGGATCGATGGCGAAAAACAATCCGTGGCCGGTAGGTAGATAGGTAGACAGGTAGATAGGTAGTTAGGTAGGTAAGTAGGTAGGTAGCTGGGGCCGACTGCACTGCCGGTGAAATTATTTACTGGTTTCAGCTGCCGTCAAATATTTGCCGTGCATTAGCACGCTCGGTGATAATGGGCCACCGAGACGAAATTGTTTACCGGATTAAACTCTCCGTTTGAAATGGCGGGGGAGGGGAGGGCGCGGCGACGTTGGCAAACTGGAGGAAACGCGAAACCACCCAGGCCGGGGTGATTTTATTTGCTCGAGCGGGTATACAGCGCGTTCGAATTTCCGCGCGCCGAGGCAAAAGAGATTTTCAATCAACTGGATTGGACTGCCCCTCGATACGTCGCGAGAGAAGAAAAAAAGGAAAGAAAGAAAGACAGAAAGAAAGAATTTGACAAAAAATTTGCGAGCAAGTTGCGGCACAGTTACATTCTGGGATTGACAACCTACGCGAAAACCTAAAAAACGCGAGGGAGAAACTCGTCGCGAGGTTGTAGCGAGTTGATACAAGCGGCGGCGAAACGAAAAAAATCGGGAGGCAAACAAATCGTCGGTCGTCGGTGGACGTGAGCGCGCGTAGTTTGGTCGACGCGTTCCACGAGTGGTCCGCGCTCGACACGAGTTATTAAAAACGAGTGGACCGGCACGAAAAGTCTGCACGATGATCCGTGTCAACGATGTTTATCGTGCGCGACTGGTACCTACCTATTGCCTATCTATGCCTATACGTACGAATATGTGTTTTATATATATGTATATATACACACACACGAAATTATATATATATATATATATATATATACACATATATACGTGCATCCAAGTATGCATCCAAGTACGGAGGAGAGAGAAGAGAGCGCATATCTTTGACCCAGATAAGAGGAATTCGAAGGGGTTCTTATCCCGGGTGCAGAGCCCCGGGGCAACGAAGGTTCTGGTTGAGCCAGGCTTAATGGAGCTTGAATACGCCAAGATGAGGGTTGCTCCGTACTCGCCACCTTCGGGCGATCTTGCTGAATTTTAGCGAATTTTTCCAATGCCTGGCTCAACGCGAGTAAGTAGGCGCGCATGTATAGGCAGACGATGGCTCGTCGTTCCCCCGTCGTTGGACCTTGAGTCATTCGAATTCATCGTTTCTTTGGACACACCGTTTGCTCTCAACTGCTTCGAACTGATTCGAACTGATTCGAACGCAAACGGCAATTACAACATTACAGCGACTAACCAATCACGCGTGTTGCGTGTGCCGCAAGGCTGCTGCGTTCCCGAACAACAGATTGGATACGGCGGATTATCGTTTGGCCAGATTCTCAATAAATCGCCACTTGTGCCAATTTGTTCAGGATTAAAACAAAGTGTATACATACATACATACATACATACATGATTGCTTTGTCTTTGGCATTATTATTCGCCGAACGAGACGAAAAGACTTTTGAACGAAACAAACACCTATCAGTCGTGGTTCGAGGGATCTTGGTACGAGAGAAATTTATTTTTTATTTGCCAGAGGAAAAGAAAAAAAAGAAAAAAAAAGAAAAGGAAGAAATGGATGGCGCGTGCTCTGCTGGGAGGAGAGATTGGCTGCTGCGGGAGCAACGAGAGCGAGGGAACCCTCGACTCGTGGCGCCGTGCTTCTGCCCGGTGTTTCCGGCAGAGAGGCGGCCAGGGTTGGCCAGGGGTGCGTGCTGGTCGGCAGTGACGTCACCGGACTGTACGATGACGTAAAAGCCGGGAAACGTTAGGTTACGCAAGCGTGGAGAGGCTCCGGGTGGACCGATCACCCACTGGCCTAGTTTCAGCCCTCTTCTACCTCGTGACACACCCTCGCTTCGCCTCGCCTCGCCTCGCCTCGCTTCGCCTCGCTTCACCTCTCTCTCGTCGAGTATTTTTTCCCTGGGTCTCCCTCTCAGAGGAGGACTGCTACCTACCTACCTACCTGCTCGCGTCAATTCGTAGGCTCGGCCGATCGAACCTCGTTGGCTCGTCTTCTAATCGAATTTAAAAACGTTTTTCGGCTCTACCGACCTGTCCGTGACGGCCAAACGCGAATTCTACCTTCGACCTCTAGCCGTTCGTTTCCTCGTGTCGAGGATCGTTGCCGATTCCTCTCTCGGCACACTCGCGGTTTCCATCAAAACGCCGCCACTTTCAATTACGCCAGCGCGTAAATACACGACGATCTTGGAGAAAACACGACGGAGAAAACACGTTCAACCATAATTTCGAATAATTATCGAAGCTGTAAAGAGGAAAAGTCTGAAACGTCAGTCGTCTCCTCGTCGGTGGAGCTAAACGCGTTGAGTTCTTGCCTACCCTATCGCCCGGTATACCCCGGAGCAAATTCAAAACGAAGCACAAAGGGGACGAGGCTCCCTTCGACGTTCAAAGCGTGGTACGACCATCTACGTAATTAAAATTAAAATTAAAATTAAAATTAAAATTAAAATTAAAATCGCGCGTCGAAAACAAAAGCTGTCGAGAGTCGAATTTCGAATTCGTTCTTTCTTTCCTTCCTTCCCTCTTTTCTTCCATCTTTTTTCAAAAATAGAGAGAGAGAGAGAGAGAGAGATCGTCAAGTATAGGAGCAGAGTTCTTCGTGCACAGTATCACGACGTTGCATCGGGAATCGTTCAACGAACGTCCTAACGAACGGCGTGGTACCAACTACCAACAACAAAGCACGTAACCCGGCCGTTCTGATTACGGTCGAGCGATCCTGTAATTGAATCTAATTGCCCCGTGGAAGAGGCGGGCGCAACCGGTTACCCGATCGCGCGATCCTCGTTACCACCGCTCTTTTAGCGTCTACTGACGCTCGTCCAAACATCGCGGCACCGGCCAAGCGCGATTAATCGGATCGTCAACCGGTTGCTCCGCCGTACTTCGTCGTTTTGCGATAGTTGCCGAGGGGGGGATCGAGCTTGAATTATTCTCTCGAGTCTCGAAACGCCGAGTATAACTGAAGCGTTCCTTTAAATGAAGAGAAACCAATTCAACGTATCAATGGTACAAGGGTACGTAACAGTTGTAACATAAATAAATTACGCTTTAACCGAGCGTGACAAATCAGAAATTTGACTACTTGAAACACTCCAAACAAGGCGCCATCCATAAATTTGAATTAGTCTCAAGTGCGATAGATGGATCTTTCGATCCATAGGGATCCGCAGAGCTTGTGCGTAACAAGTGCATATTTAGAGATCGTATTTAAAAGACAATCGTTCTCAAAAATGCTGCTCCACTCTCGTGGACACGGCGATGGGAAATGTTGGAAACCTTCCTCAACAACTTCTCCGTTGGAAAGGGTAATTTTCAAGGGAGGACATTCAGTTTGTCAGGGAGAGTTGGAATTTTTCTACGTCGGTGGTTACGATAATCCTCGGTTAGTCAAGTTGACGATAAATCATAGGTTTAGCAACATCCGTCATAGTTATTCATTTGCCAATGAGTGATCCTTCGAACCTTAAAGACTCGGGCAAACTGCCAATTTTTGTACTTTATCTCGTCTCCACGTTCGAAGAACCAAACGTCAAGAAAATTCCCATTCCATTTTGCTGGGATGGATCTTGTTCGCAACGATTACACCCACGCAACAACGAGTTGTCGTCCGATTAGATGGTGCTGGTAGCGTGTACGAGTCGTTCAAAGATCAGGAACTGTAACGACGAAGCTAAAAGCTACGCTTGGAAATCGAACAACTTGACCAAGTTGCAATCGGTGCAAACCATCAGCGTAGGAGGCTAATATCACTAAGCTTTGCAGCTCCTCGCGCGCGGATCCACGCTCCGCGATACCGAGATCGCATCTGAATCTCTCTCTCTCTCTCTCTCTCTCTCTCTCTCTCTCTCTCTCTCTCTCCATTTATTATCAATTTTCCGAAGGATTTGACCGTGCCGTTTCAATGCACCACCATGCCCCTTAATTACCGCCGCGCAGTTTCTACTTTCCAGTCCAATTGCCCGCTGGATTCGCTTCTTCTCCACAATGTCCTACTCGCCGCATTGTACTATATCCCTTCTTGCGATTCTCCTTTATTCTGCCGAGCGTTATTTCTTCAACTCGATTTGTACTCGACGAAGGCAGCGACAACTCGTTTATTAACGAATAACCCCTTGGCTACCCGAAGACTTTGAATCGCGACCGTCATTCACCGAGAACGACGAAGTCAGTTTCTCAGAAAGTATATATTGAAATAATCAAAGCACTGAACTGAACTGCGCTACGTTGTACCAATTGTTATTTATTTGTTTGTTTGTTTGTATTCTGTATTGAATCGTTGATGGACGTGAAAAAAATCTAACTTTAAGCTTTGTTATATAACTTTGTTATATATCAAATGAAAGGAGAGGACACGAGCTAGTTTCAAGATCCAAGTCTCCGAGTCTCATTCGTCGTCTTCAGCGAAAAAACAATTCAGCAAACGAACAGCAGACAAACCGGAGCCGGTGGAGACGAACGGAAAGTAAGGAAAGAACAGTGGATACGAGGAACGATTTCCATCTACTTTACTTGCAGGTCTTTGTATTCACGAGCAAACGAGCTTGAATTAATCATTGCCTCGGAGTCGTTCGATTCGATACGGGACGACACGTATTTACATCGTATTACGAACGGACGATAGCAGAGTTCGACGCGAGGCGAATCCTCTCGGATAAATTTCTGCGTTTTTTTCTTCGCTTGGTCCAAGCGCAAACCGTGTTTTTCGCTCGTTTCACTTGTTCGAAACGAGAGCGAGATCCAAGGAATCCGGAACGAGAGGGATCTGAGCTGTTGATTGAATAAGCTCGATGATTCTTCAACGCGGCCAGTAACGTCGCTGGAAGTAAAAGTTCGTCGGCAGTAAACTCGGCCGTTGACCGAGCTTTTCCCAAAAGTTTCGTCGGCGAAACGACCGCCTGCCAAGAGATCCGAGCGGATCGTCAGCCGAAACGATCTAGAAATCGATCGTCCCTTGCTCTCTCGCGTCGTTTCCTACGTCGTCGCCGCTCGTTACTGCCTTTTAGCCCGATACGATCATGCTGGCAGCGTTTCAAAACTAGCCGAGTGCCGCGAAAGAAACGATTACGCGTTTCGCGTTGCGTTGCGTTGCATTGCGTTGGATCTCTCTTCACCGCGGCAATCCCTAGAAATCGGTTTCACCTGTCCCCAAAGAAATCTTTTTGAGCAAAGCTACTTCTTCGTCCACCGTTTGATCATTTTATCAAAAAAATTGACCGAGTGCCGTTTACGAAAAGAAGAAATAGATAAACAGAATGGTGGTACGAGTTGAAAATGGTGAAAATTCTAACGAACCAGCCACCGTTGAAGGAAAAGAATTCACGACATTTCCTCGGAAATAAATCCAAATAGAAATCCGAATAGCGGAGGCCACGGATCATTTCTGTTGCAAACGAGTTGCACCGCGGACAAATAAATCCCTCCGGTGTCGTTCGGGTGCGTCAAATTTTCGGCAAATTGAAACATCTTTTCAATCTCTTCCACCGCCGCCGCCGCCGCTGCTGTCGATGCTGCTAGAGTTGTTAGAAACCAAAAGTGAAGGAAAAAAATTTTGCAAATTATCGCAACGATAGTCGCGATCGGCGATCGTGTTCGTCTCAAGTTTAATTTTAAAAAGTGATGGACAGCGCCCGCTGGAAATACAAAATTCCTCGGGCATTTTCGACGAGAGGTAAAGAGGGAACGAGAGCGTGTTCGATCGAGCGTCGTTTCAAACGGAGCTTAAACCGCCGGCTTTGGGTCGCGCGTAAGTACGCGCCTCGTGATATAAATATCGCGCTTTATGGTGGAAATAACCCGCAGCTTTTTTTCCTTTTTTTTTTTTTTCCTCCCCAGCACGTCGCTCAAATAACGTCGTTGCAACGCGGGAGAAATCGCGCGGAATTTTGCACTTGTTCCCCTCGCGACGACCATCTTCGTTCGTCTGACGTACGAAGGTAATAAAGCGGGACGGAAAACTGACAAACGCATCGACAGATGAACGCGATCGAATAGATAAACGAATAGGCAATCGTACAAAGAGTTTCTTTTTTTTTTTTTTTTTTTTTTTTTTTTTTTGTTCGTCGCGGTTGAGCTGATGACGACGAACAAAACGGGGCGACAGTTCCGTTTAAAGCGAAATTCTCGCCGCTTTCCAGCTAGCGGTCCCGAATTGTTTCGCCGAAATTGCGAAAGGGACGTCGCGTTGCCCGATTCCGCGAGGCGGAACGGAACGGGACGGGACGGAATGAAACGGAATTTTGACGTTTCTGGTCGTTTGACGAATGAACGACGAACGGGCGACAAGAGACGAGGATAAACGAGAGACAAAAGCGAGAGACGGTAGAGAAAACGCGAGCTTTCGAAACACAAACCTCCCTTCTCTCTCTTTAATGCGTTCCGTCGTCGCGAGTTTATCGATTTTATATTCGCTGGAATAAGGGAATAATACGCCTAGGAAATGAGAATCGAAAGAAAATCAGCATTGAATCGCAAAGGAGGAGAAATAATTGATCAGCGGTTGAAATATTCAGACGGAATTCGCGGAGGAGGATAATTGATCAGCGGTTGAAATATTCCACGTGAAATTAGGAAGGGGAGTCAAAGCACGTCGCAAAGTTGAGAGCGCGCGCGAGAGAGAGAGAGAATAAAGTGAAAAACCGGTGGGTGAGCTCGCCGACCGGAGAACGAAAATCCCACGCTCGTACACGCGGCTTGTGAAATAAAAGTCAAAGAGGCAGGACACGCGTGCGAGTGTGGGAGCGGAACGTCGACTCTGTTGGAATTATTACGGCGGCGAGATACGACGTGGTATAGTTACCACGGCAGTATAGAGAGGCCGATGTCTTTGAAAGAAGATGTTTCCTCAAAGAGGAACAAGACTGCCTGCCGTGTGTAATTTTTCGAGAAACAAAGACGTAAAGATGTAAAGAAGGGCAGAGGGAGAGGGGGAGAGAGAGAGAGAGAGAGAGGGAAAACAAACACAATGTAGAGCGGAAAGCGGTAGGGAAGAAAAGGGGATGGGACCACCTCCTTATCTCGTCTCTTTATCCAAAGAGTTTGTTCGATCTCGTTCCGTAATATCTTTCCAAGTTGCGAGAGCGAGAGAGAGAGAGAGAGAGATTGGAAGAGAGTGGTGCGGCAGCGAGATAAAAAGAGGACGTGACCACCGGTGATCACGGGGAGTTGACGGCGCGCGTGCGCGCGCCGAGGGTGGAAAAGCTGAGAACGCCCGGGACGCGTCGCGTCGCGTCGTGTCGCGTCGTGTCGCGTCGTGTCGCAGCTGGCTCGCGAACGGCGCGAGCGAACCAACAAACGCGAGACGCGAGAAGCATAGACGCTACTAGCGCGAGAGAGGAAGGGAAACGGGTCGGGTGTACATAATACGTACGAAGTGTCACATCGGTTGGGAGAGAAAGAAGAAGCGCAGGGGTAGAGCAGGGGCAAAACAAGCGGCGGCGGCGGCGGCGGCGGCGGCGGCGGCGGCGGCGGCGGCGGTGGCGAACGGAAAAGGGTGAAGAGAAGAGAGTCGCGAGATGAAGGGAGATGACGATGCAAAGAGCGGCAACGAGAGGGAACGAGGGAACAAAGAGGAAGAAGGAGGAGAAATAAGGGATGGGAGAGCGCGAGAGGACAGGGGCGGAGAGGAAGGAGGGTGCGGCGGAGAGAGAGGTAGAGAAGGAGATGGGAAACCGGGCGATAGAGAGGGATAGAGGGTGGCAGGGACGCAGGAACAGGGAGTCGCGCGGATAGAGCGTGCGCAGCGAGGAGGGGCGGAAGAGGGATGGTAAGGGGGGAGGGAGAGGGGGAGGGAGGGAGGGAGGGAGGGAGGGAGAAGGCCTGGAAAAGCCGGGAGTGTTCGTCGGAGTAAGCCCTCTCGGGCCACGTCCTCTCCCCTCGGTCTCGCGTCTCAGTCGACGTTTTCCCGTTTTCCGCTACGGGGAAACCTACCACCCTCGTCGTCATCACCGTAGCCGCGCTGCGTGTGCTCGGTGCTGGTTCGCCTAGCCAGCGGCCGTCTCCGTCGAACGGCTCGCGTCGTCTAGCTCCCGCGATTCCACGCCCGACCATCAGTTCAATCCAATCCAATCCGATCCAGGACGCGATCGGACAGGATCGACCGAATAGACCGACAGACCGACCGACAGACCGATCGACCGACCGACCGACCGACCGACTGACAACGACCGGAGCGCCGTTAGCGGGTGGAACGAAGAAAAAGGGATAGAGGGAGCGGAGCGGTGGCGGCGCGCGCTAGAGTGGCGGAGGAACGCGGAGAGAAGGGGAAGAGGGCAGAGGGTGGCGAAGGTGCTCCAGCACTCCGCAGCATCCGAGCCACGGGGAAGACGAGCGTCCAGGGCTGGTGACCTGCAACCAGCTGCTCGTCCATCCATCGGACAATCCGTTTCGTCGCGCGTCGATTCTCTCCTCGCGTTTTTGTCGCGGCTTTCGTTCGTTGTCTCGATTCTTTTCGTTCCATCCCCCCATCCCCCCCCCCCCCGCCCGCCCGTTACCCTCCTCCATCGAAGGGTACGTACCTTGGCAACTTTTCGTGAGTGTCCGATTCTCTCAAACACCGCACGTACCTACGTACGACGCACCGAACGAGAGAGAGAGAGAGAGAGAGAGAGAGAGAGAGAAAATTTCCATCGAGAGAGAACTGAAAATAGCACGGGAGACAAGGAAAACGAGAAGAGAGAGAGCGAGAGAGAGCGAGCGAGAGAGAGAGAGAGAGAAAGGGAAATACACCCGGTTCCACGTACCTGTCGATGCGCCTTCGTGGCAATCGGAACGATCGATCCTCCCGAACACACGGACGCGCGCTTCCGGGGATCGTCGTTCCGGCGTGGTTTAATTAGAGGAGAGCGTGCGCGCGACCTAGCGAGCGACCAGCCGGCACTCTCTTTCGATCTGGACCAACCGATCGCGTCGCTGATCCCGTGACCTTGTGACACCGCGACAAGAGACAGACAAACGTAACCGAAGCGCGCGCGTGTGTTCGGTACGTGTGTATATATACATACATATATATACATATAGATATATATATATATGGATATATATGTGTGTGTGCGCGCCACCGAAGGAGGGATGCGGAAGACGAGGCTGAAGCGTTGAGCCAACACACCCTCCGCGAGACTCGTCCGGGCCCGGCGAGCGTGTTCCCGTCGCGGCACCTTCCGGCACCTCGCGCACCGTTCGTTCTCCCGTTTTCCCGTTCTCGCGCCTTGCCTTCACCGTCGTCGCGTTCTCTCTCTCTCTCTCTCTCTCTCTCTCTCTCTCTCTCCCTCTCTCTCCCTCCCCCGAATCAAAATTTCCGAGGCATCCTTTCCTTTGTTCCGTGGCAAAACATCTCGAAAGTGCTTCGCTCGCGCTAGCCGTGTGGATTCCACCGAGGGATTCGGTTAAAGTGACCAGTGGGTTTCTTCAGAGCAGACAAGACCAAACAACAGTCAAAGTGCCAAATATCGTCTCGACGTAAATTCCCCCAAAAAATCGTTGGGAGCAAAAAAAGGAGGAAGAGGAGAGCGCGAAGAAAGTTGCCAAAGGCACCGAGTGCGATCCTCCTGGTAAACAAGGAGAAGGAGACGGTCTAGCCGCCAAGGATCGAAGGAAGACGCGGCAAAAACATGAGCGAGGCTGCTCCAAAGTCCCAGGGCAAGACGGTGCCCGATGGCTCGCCAGCTCGCATGGAAGCCGGTACGCTTCTTCAACATTCAATTTCTAAACAACCGTTTCCGGTTAACTCGATCTTAACGGTTGTCGATCAGTTTCTTTCTTTCTTTCTTTCTTTCTTTCTTTCTTTCTTTCTTTCTTTCTTTCTTTCTTTCTTTCTTTCCCTCCCTCTCTCGTCTCGTAACTCGAAAAACAAAAGTAACTTTCGATTTTCCCTTCGAACGTCAAACGTCGCAAGTAGGTTTCTACGCTGCGTTCGCGTACGATCCAAATCTACTTTTCCGAAATTTTCTAATTGACAAGAGGGACAAAAAGTTGTGCAATAGCCGAACGGTTCTCTTGGCCAAGTTCTCACACTCTGTCGCTTCCTGTTTAATAGTGTCACGTGTACCAGATATGGATATCGTCCAAACGACGTACATGCACGTACATCTACCTACGTTCCTTCCTACTTTGAATATTACTTTCACCGATATATGCTCCTCGTAAATGCTTGGTCGTTTGAAACTTGAGAGCACAGCCCCTCTTAAAAGAAAGAATGGATCCATCCTCTCTCCGGTTGCCAACATTTTTCCTCCCCTTCTCTAAGCAGATCCGTCCGTTGCCGCGATCGCCAAATACACCAAAGGCGTATCCCGACCGACGTGATCAAAGAGCAAAAGTTTTCTCAATCCCTGCCCGAAACTCGAAGGAAACTCTTTCCTCCAACCCTCTTTGCTTTTTCTCCTCCGTAACAGCGCATTCGAGAAGCCTCCGGGCAGTCCTCTGTCCTCTGTCCTCTGTCCTCTGTCCTCTGTCCTCTGCCCGGTGAGCGAAAAAGCTCAAGCCTGACTTTGCGGTCGACGATAGCGTCGAGTCGCGATTTACAATTCCGTCAGTTTCTCCAGACGTAATTTCGCAAATTTCTCGTTGCCACCGTCGCACGCTTCACCCGCTTCGTCCACTTTACTTTTACGTTTCAACTTTCAGGAAAGACAAACGTCTTCGTTTGGTTTCAGACAAAAGTTAAAGTTGTTTTAGTTTTAGTTTTAGTTATTTATCTTCATAAATAATACAGATAAGTAATACGAAGAAATGCAGAAGGAAAAGGGTTGAGAAATTTTTATGCACGTGCACGCGTGTGTAAGTTGTAACGCTTTTCGGGTGCTTTCTCAAGCTTTCGAAGCTGATTACACGCGTATAAGAAAATATATTTAATAAAAGAAAGGTGTTTGCAAGAGCAGCAGAAACAGCAGCATCGAGTTGGCAAACTCGACTTTGCTTCAGTGCGTCAACAACGATACGTCGTCGTATTAAAAAGAGACTGTGACGAGTCACAAAGCGAGTTTCTTTCATCCGAGCGATGCAAAGGGACACACGTTGAGAAATATCTGTTTGCTCGTATCGCAGGAGAGAAGGGACGTTTCTTCTATCAACGACGGAATGAAAAGTATTTACTGTACCACGACCAAGAGTATTCCACTTCTCTCGTCAAATTTATTTATTCTTTTTTCCTAGTTTTAAACGCTCTTGACGCCCTTCGGAAGGGTTGGATGGTAGAAAAACAGCGCCGCGAAGCAACACGAATGTTTCTCTCGATTTTACGCCACTATAAAACGAAATGGCCCATTACCCCAACACTAGAACTACCGACGATTAAAGCATAAAATTTCCATCAGAGGCATTCCAAGTCGAAAAAATAGAGAAACTTGAGAGTACAAGCTTTTATTTGCATATCTCCCGAAAAGTTATTCAAATCTTTAAAAACACCATTGGCCATTTTGACCACTTTGACTAGACGGCTATCACCAGGCAGCACCGAGAATTCCAAAGTTCCATCCGCAAATTTCATCTAGTCGGACAAATTCTCGTACGTCGGCTGGTAATAAACGTGTCGACGGGAACTTTCTGTCTTGCCTGTACAGAAAATTTGCAAAATTACAGCGAGAGAGGTCTGGTTCTGTGTGAGAACTCTCGCACGCGCGCGACGTTAAAGTTTCATCATCTCGTCGGAAGGAAGGAAGGAAGGAAGGAAGGAAGGAAGGAAGGGAGAAAGGAAAACTTGCATTTTCCATTGCGTGTTCGAATTATCCATGTACGTACGTACGTACGTAGTTAGTACGGTGCGACGTATACGTATAATTTCGAGTATCTCGAGCCCAGGGAAGGGAATACGACGTACACACAAAGTTGAAAATTTCTCGCTGGAGAAATTGGCTTTCCACCGCCAGTATCGCGGAATTGGGACAACGATTCTCGGTTGAAGAAGCCGTGACCGGCTCATTTCCCTTAATATCGAGAAAGATAGACTTTCCTTAGACTCCGAAAGGAGGATCTTTCTGCTCCGTTCTCGAACGAACTCGGTTCCGAACGTGGAAACTTGCTGATGCAGTCGCGAGTCTTTTTTCTGTTTCGCCTCTTATCCGAGAACGAGCCTCCATTACTTTTTCCATGTTTCTTCTACTTCTTCTTCTTCTTCTTCTTCTTCTTCTTCTTCTTCTTTTTTATCCATTTTTTAAAAAAATTGCACAAGTTTCAAATAGGTTACGCGCGCAAGCAACACGAGAATTCCCATTGCAGTGGGAATTCTGAATTTAACGACACCGCGATTCAAGGAAACCGGGCCAGGATTCAAAGAAATCCCGATGGCGCGAACAGTACTCGGACGAAAAAGAGAGAATCTTTACGCGTCTTTATCTTATCAACTATCTTACGGCAGTCTTGACTAAAAACACTAAACGAAATAACTGTAAAATAATCACGTTCGAATAATATTTCTTTGTTTTGCCAATATAATTATTGTGAGTAACATTTTTCGGGCGGCGCCTATAGACGCCAACAGTGGCCAATAAAAGACGCTGACATAAAATAAATATACAACAGACAAAGAGATCACCATCTAAACGCCATTTCAACGAAAAGTTTCGCGTATGTACTTGATTCTGCTTCAAAAATTGCTGCTCAAAGATTTGCCCCCGGTTAACGAAAACCGCTTGGCCAAGAGATTCTCCCTTCGCACAGGGCGTGGAACAAAGTTTCGTCCTCACGTTGAAAGTAACGTAACGTCGTACCGCGAAAGTTGCACGTCCCTAGGCGAAACTAGTGCAAGTTCTGCAGGGCAGAACCCGGAAACTAAACTTCCCAATCGAACTCGATCGTGCTAAACGACCCTTTCTTTCGTCTCGGACCATTCGCGATGCCCCAATTCTACCGGTCGCGCAATATCCTTGAGAATTGGCCAGTCTCGTTGTTTCCTTTCTCCTCTCTCTCTCTCTCTCTCTCTCTCTCTCTCTCTCTCTCTCTCTCTTTGTTCGCTTTCTTTTCACTCAACTTCGCTTTAGATCAGGATCAGCGCCGCGGTTGAATTTTTGAAACTTTTACAAGGTGTTGTTAAATCGCCATTAGCGCCCCTCTCGAACGTGTATATCGCGAATATGTGCCAATTTCCCAATGTTCTTCACCATCGATCTTCAAATATAAATTAATCCACGTTGTTTGACAGACTATCGCGTAGAATTGGGACAGACGTCGAACATTTCAAGAAACAACGCCGCATAGTACATGGGAAAATGGGACGAGGCTTTGAAACGTGAAGAGCTTCTCGCATTCTCACGATCGCATCTTGAAATTTTCGGAAAATTTCTCGCGCGAAAACCGAGCTGATAGAATACCAAGTGAGGAAATGGGTATTTCGGTTGTTTGCGCGAACGGCGACGCAACGATTACGTTTGAGACGCCAGAGCGACGTAATCCTTCGGTTACATAATCGGCACGAATTGCGTAATAATTCGCCTCCGCTTGCATCGCCTTCGCGACAGCTAAGGGGAGCTTGTTCGAGGCAAAGAGGCAAGTAGAAAAACACAACGTCGGCTGAAAATTCCATCTTTGGGTTAGGTTCGACGGCTGTTACTCTCTGTTTGCGAGCGTGATCGGTTTTTGAAAATTCCAATCTTGCAAAGTGATGGAGCGATCGACGCGCGACACAGTCACAAAACGTCATCGCGGGACCGACTTTTTTCGGTTTTCTCGTTTCGCGCGAACGTCCATCAACTTAACCGAGTTACCCAGAATGTATAACTCTGGACCAGCGTTCCCACGTTATACATTCCCCCATACAGCGAAAAAAAGAACGATCGCGCGGGCGTGTAGCGGCGACAACGGCGTCTCTTTTCAATCGGAACTGATGTTTCTCCAAGATTTATCGTTGGACGACTTTGTCAAATATCGTACATTCGTAAATTCGAGTTTGAAATTCGGTAGTCGAGCAATTTCTTCTTCCGATTCGCTGTGGCGTGTTACGTAGCGTCACACAATGACGCTAGTGTCGATCGTTTTCTCTTAAATTAAAAAAGACTACGGTGTTGAGAGAAGAGATTGGTGCGAGAGTTTAATGGAACGCGAACAGAAGACTGGTTTAAATGGAAACTGTCGGTATGGAGATTGTCACTAGACTGTTTATATTATTGTATGTATTACTGGACACGTGTACTTGTAAGTATCATTCAAATATTTTACCCGACGTAAAAAAAAAATAACGTTTTAATTATCTGCATTTTCTTCGTCGTATATGCACGAAAATAATATTGCACGAACCAAGGAAAGCGTTTCGCGTTTCACCTGTAAAATTCTCTTTTTCGAAAAATTGCTAAATCCTCTCTCGCTCGTACCTTCGAACCGATAAAACGTTAAAACCGGTAATTCCCGAGTCGAATAGGAATCGTTTAACAATACTCGCCACGAAGCTGCACGTTCAATGAAACATTCGTCCTTACCGAGGGAAAACCGATGCGAGTCGAATGCAACGGAAGAAAGAAGATGATTCGCGAGATAACTCGTTCGGCGGACGTTCGCAGAGCAAACGAGGGAAAACCAGAAGGTTTATCGATATTCCGCGACACACGGAACAAGGGGCAACACATTATCTATCGGACACTCGAGAGAAAGAGAGAGAGAGAGAGAGAGAGAAATGCAACTGTCTCGAGGCTGGATAAAATTTAAATAATCGACAATTAGGAACGAACAGAGCGTGAATTTCCTCGGAGACACGGTCCGTCGCGCAGAAATACGAGCTGCGAAATCGAAATTATCGAAGGCCGCCTTTCGGCGATTATCGCGCGACACTTTAACCACGTTCACCCCGGATTATCGTCGATGGTCCATAAATTTTCTACAATTTTCTTTGTCTTTGAAACAGCTTCTATTAACTTTGAACGTTCAAAGATTGTAACATCGACACTTGTTTAACGACGGGCCACGATGCTCCAAATTACACAGGATCGAATTTCGATCGTTTCGATCGTTTCATCTGTCATCGAGTCGGTCTCGATCGGTGGATCTAGAAAAAATCAGAGAGAATGAAGAGCCTGATGAAACAAAAGTATAAGAAGCACATCGTCACGTGTGAAATTGAATTGACGTTTCAATTTTTGCAAGGAGAAACTCTTTGAAAATCGAAACTCTGATTCGATAAAGAGGACAGTGATACTTTACGGATAGTGGCTCGGTCGACGAGATTCGTACAAGGATAAAGATCATTCGTATGAATGACTCGCAGGAAAATAAAAATTTGCAAAGAGAGGGTGGAACGAGTTACATTGTACTTACAGTGGCTTGCTTAATCGGTTAAACCGATTTTTTATGTTGTCGGACAACAGACGCGTGTTTCGAATAACGAACATCTCACACTCTGACGCATCGTGTCTATGATTTTTAAAACTCTATTTCACATAATCGCGATTCACATTATTTGAAGATTATACGGGAACGACAGGGATCCATTCTTTGTTGGTTTTCTAATTTTGCAATAATTCTACATTTAAAGTAATGACAAGTACAGTGAGTGATGAACAAGTCGGATAGCGAGGCATCGTCTTTGAACAGGTCATGTTCGTTAACCGATCACCCACTGTATCTGTATCTGTATCTGTATCGTGGGACGTACAAATTCCGCAGACGCTCGAACGTCAAACGCGGTGTTGAAGATCTACCGGATCTTGGTTAGCTAGTAATCTACCTGCAATTTGAAAGTGGAACATCGGCGTGTCCGTTGCAAAATTCACGAGGAGAGACGTCGCGCCGAGAATCGAGACGCAGCGCCGCCGCACAGTGTGAAATTTACGCGCGAGATTCTGTAGAACTCGATAAATCGTGGAAATTGCGGACGAAAAAAAACATCCGCAGCCGGAAGAGTTTGTTTCACGGTGAATTTATTCGCGACGCGAATATAGGACGCGTACGTTCTCTCTCTCTCTCTCTCTCTCTCTCTCTCTCTCTCATATTCATTCCTCGCGCCACACGTCGATCTCCTTTGTTGCTTTCAAAACGATCAAAAGCCGACCAACGCGCCTGTAAATTCGCCAATGAGGATTCAATCAACAATTTTCGACAGAAGAATAATTTATACGCTTCGTAGAGCAAAAATATGAAAACTGGGATTGAACGTACTGAAATTGAATTGCTACAAAAGGAAGAAGAGGAAACAAAGAAAAACAGAGATTATCGAAACACGGGGCAAAGCGAGAAAAGCGAGAAAAGAAGCAAGGTGCTAGAGATATTGCTAGAGGGGGGATAACGATCGACGAGAAAGATAGAGGCTACTTGTTCCTGGCAGAGTTCGTATCTGTTATTTCGCGAGAAATTTCCAGTCCGGTCAACAAGAACGCTCTAATTAATGGTCGCGCTTGGTCGCGCCGCGAAAGAAACCTGAAAGAATTAAACAACTCGAGGGCGACGACAGAGTCTCGGAAATAAAGAAGGTTTAAACGGCCCGCAAGAAAGGTTTCTCCGCTGTGAGAATCTTTACACTCCCGAGTGTTGCGCAAGAAGATGAAGGAAAATCGGATCCTTATCCGCTTCCCTTCGACTTGACTAACAAGGATGAACTGTTACCACTTTTCCAGGACTTTACGTTTTTTTTTTTTTTTTTCTTTTCTTTTTCTCGAATCTTGCAACCTCTTTTTTTGATCTTGAACTTTCGACAAATCGAAAGACGAAAAATTAAGACGATCGACGAGCAGAGATTGACGGAGTGATTGGTTAGCGCCAGTGGCCAGTTTCGTCAAAGCTAGCGAGTGAAATTAAAAAGAACGCGCGTCAACAAATTCGATCGGTTTAGGAAAAGTTGATTGCGTGTCGCTTGGTTTGGTTTTTTAAATTATTCAGACTTTTGCTCGTTCAAATTCCACATCCGCTTCGATCAGTCGAAGCGAGGGAAAGCAAGTTGAGATTTTTGGCAATTTGTTTCCCTCGAATATCAATTTATTAACCAACGCTGCGGTGGACACGATACGATCCGATGGACACGATGAATGCGATGAAACGAGCTGCTCGTTTGGCAGCGGCGGGTTTGCAGCCAACGCTTTGTCGATCCAATCGAATTTTCAGTCGCCGCTCCACGCGCTCCAGTAGCTCATCGATCGAGAGATTTTCGTCGAAAGGATGTTTCTTCGTCAAACGAGGATCGATCGCAGAGTGTCTTCGACACG
This sequence comes from Frieseomelitta varia, assembly GCF_011392965.1. Lineage (NCBI taxonomy): Eukaryota > Metazoa > Arthropoda > Insecta > Hymenoptera > Apidae > Frieseomelitta > Frieseomelitta varia. Next base: position 101,091 of record NW_025110143.1, read on the forward strand.
GATGAACGAAAGATTTTTCGGAGCCATCTTGTTTTTCCACATGTCCAAGAAAATCTTACCGACATTGCTACGTGACTTGGAATTTACTACTTACTTCGACGACAAAGTAAATTTACCGTACTTTGATAATCGGCTTGAACGTGAAATAATGTAATATGCGTACGTACGAATAGGCACGTGCACGAATATATGAACTTTCATAAAAGGCTTTCTCGGAACAAGATCGGAAGGTTGGAAATAGCTTGGCTGTTTCGAGGAGACGGTACGAGCCATTTTGTTGATTCAACCGAATCTCCTTTCGGTCGAGTGGCCGGTCGATCTGCCATGAAAACGCGCTCGCGCGCTTAAACGAGATTAGGACAAGGGCAAGCGGAGGGTTAAGTAGTTGCCCATTCTAAGGATGCCCGGCGACGCGACGCGACGCGACGCGACCTGACCACGTTTCTTGCCATTTCGTTCCTCGAAATCTCGCTGCAACGGCATGCCCTTTTTCTTTTTCTTTTTTCTTTTTATTCTTCGCTTCTTTTTTCCGATTTACTTTACACTGCCAACTCAACGTTTAGAGCACAAAACGTTTGTCTCGTCACGTCCAACTTTAAGAGACGAAACGATCGTAACATTGGAAATTTTTCTTTTCCCATGGAGAAACTTTATCGTTTATTTTCTTCGTGGAAATTCGGAAAAAAGAGCTGTCCAACTGTTCCATCCGTAAACGTCTATACGTCTACCGTGAGGTTTTTTTCGTTGACGAAGCAACTCCATCTCTGCTCGAAAATGTTAGCCTTTGAGTGGAAAACTGAACGAAACGTAAAAAAACGCGAGACCTTTTTCGGAAATTCCACGTCCACCATTCTCTCTAATCACCGTTCTTCGAGCAGCGACCACGGGTTGATCACGGTCACGAACAATCGTGGAAATCAGCCCAATAATCAGCCGAATAACAATCGGCGGCCGACCGATGCATGCCATCGTAATAAACACGAATGCCGAATGATATACATACATGTACGTACGTACATGTAGTGGCGACGGTATATTGTATTACACATATACGTACATACGTACATACATACGTATAATACAGAGCGGCGATTTATCGTCGTTCCCTATCCAACGACGAGTAGGGAAATTGGGACACGCCCGACATTGTTATCATTTGCTTCGAAGCTTGCAGACGCACGCGCGCACGCACACGCTTGGGCGTGCAAGATCATACCTTCCTGCTGATCTTTCCTCGCTCGAACAGGGCATTCACAACGCATTCAACGAAATGTTTCTTAGCTGAGATCAAAGTCGATATTCCTCGTTCGTACGTACGTACATATGTAACAAACACATGATAAACAAAGTTCGTTCGAACAGTAATACGTTCGTCTGACAAATTTGTGGGAAATTTTCTTTTTTTTTTTTTTTCTTTCGTTATGCCGCGTGTAAAAACACACGGAGAAGTATATTAGTAATAATATATATAATATAAATATAATATGTATAATGATATATATATTAGTAATAACTAAATTTATTAGAGAACGTTAATTTTTGAAACCACATTTTGGGCACAGATACGCTCAGGTCCAAGTACTATACTTGCAGCAATTACTCGCGTCGGATCGCGCGTATCCCAATTCGACTAAACGTTCGGTTCGTTCAAGTCTCGGCTAATTCTCTGCCATCGGAAACGAAATTTCATCTTACTCGAGCTCGTCGAATCGAAAACGTGAATACTTTAATTTCTAATCGCTTACCGTTCTGACGACGCACCTGATTCGCAAATGATTCGTCCAACAAAAATGTCCAACTCCACAACTGTTCCCAATACTTTTCCTCGTAAATCTACGTATCTCGTCGCTCGAATCTTTCGAAAAAAATCGCTTCCGTTTCCACGCACTTGTCCTCTCCACTCGAGAGCCCAACTATCTATCTACCGTTTTTCCAAATTTCAATCTTTACGGTTATCGGGCGAGAGCAATCTCGAACGTGGGATAGCAAGCTGGCGGCTGCTCGAGAACTGGCAGTTGGTAACAGCGCGAACAACATCTACCTATCTTTCGGTCCAGATCGAACGAAAAGTTTCAAACTATTCCAACCGAAAGTCCGAAAATTTGAACAGCCAACACGTTTGAACAGTTTGTTGTCGCTGCGGCCACAGCACCTGCGACGTGCGAAACCCGACGAGTTTCTGATTGTTTGTGCAACAGATCGTAAACGTAATTGACGACAGGTACCTACATACGTATATATGTCCACGTGTACGTCGTATGTCACGTGCACGTGTTAGGTGCGAGAAAGAACGTTACGTACGTCAAACATGATGATCAAACGCTGATCCTTTCGTTTCGTTTGTTCGATTCAAGGACAGTCGAGGCCATTTTCGAACCTTCAACCAACATTTCCGGCATTGTCGACAGAGTTGGTCGCGCTGAATAATAATTAATCTGACAAAATTTGCGATCCATTAAGAACTGGCGCGTACAGTATCAAACATCGCAATAGCGATAGCGTCTGTTCCCGTGGAATTAATCTGCCCCTTCCTCGCGGCTCGGTCACAATATTTACACATTGCGGACAACGACACGTGCATGGTAATTGGCCCGCTTCGCGAAACTTGCATCGCGCACTTTGCTTTTAACCCCCCCCCCCCCTCCTGTCCTCTGTTCCCAGTCGTGGCCATTACCGAGCAACGCGTAATGGAAGCAGCAAACACGATTAAAATAATTAGGGATGCTCGACGAAACTCGATGGAGTTTGCCGGTCGGCGGAACCGACTAAACACGGAGCCCTCGATTAAACGGCTGCCGCCAATTTCTCCTTGTGTTATGTATGTAGCGGGAATCAAAGCTGTCCTCGCGGCCTGTTTCCCTCCACCGTTTCCCTTAGACATCTTCTTACACGTGTTTCGTTTCTCCCTGCTTTCCGCCCTCGTGCCGAGCCACATTTCCATAGATTTGCAACGTCCCTCTCGCGTCCCAACTCCTTCTCTCTCAACTTGCCCCGCTTGTCCCTCGTTGTTCTTTCGGCGACGAAAGTTAAACGAGTTGGTGATTGTCCAGTCCGGCAAATTTACGACAAAATTACGTGTCACGGACTTGCTGCTCTCGATACAGCTGGTCGATCGTGATTAAACTCCAGACGAACCGGAGAAAAGAACCGCTACAAAGAAGCGGAAAAGTGTCGCAAAGTCGCAGGTTTTACGGACGAAACGAGCTAGCTACGCTTGACTTGCCCGCAATTTTCTGTCGGAGAAATACATAATTGAAACGATCCTATCGAACGAGCAGGACCAACTCAACTCACCGTTGCCGAGACTTGTTTGACCGTGCCAAGTTCTCAAGCTGCGCACCTGACCAGAAGTAACTGAATTTCGCGTAACACCGCAAGACGTGTCCTATCGCCAGCAGCATCCGCGAAATTGTTCCTCTCGTTTGCAGCTGAATCGATCGACCTAACCCTAACCACCAAATACGATTAATTTCCAATTCGGAGGGAAATTACACGTTAGTTAGACCGTTGGACACTGTGTTAGACTGTGGACGTGCCGTTGTGTGTCTTTGCTCGTGTCGGTGGAATCGGAAAGAGGACCGCGCTGGGAGAGGAAAGAAACGTAAGAGACGATTCGGAGGATTCGGAGGAAGCGAGTAGAAAAATTCATTCTCTGACGTGGCAATGAAGACGCGCGAATGAAGACGCGCGCCGGGAGAAGGATCAGAGAAGGAACGTGAAAGGCTAGAACAGTAAGAAGAGAAAGAGATTTACCAATAAAGAGACAGACGCGACAACGACGTTTCGACAGCCTTCCGCCTATACGAAAGTCGACCGCATTTTCTTCCATGTTGTTCCAACTTTAGTTTCAACGCTACTTTGTCACGTGTCGCTCGGTACTTTGTCCTGTTTCGCTCGGAGAGAACACACAAAGAACCGCGGCGCGCGCTCATTCAAGTAGCCGAATCAGCATTGGCCTTTGCCTCTGACCTTCCCTTCCAAACTCTCTCGCCAACCAAACTCTTTCTTCCCTCTTCCCTCTTCCCTCTTCCCTCTTCCCTTTCTTTTCACCCATTTCTTTTCTGAAATTTCTATCTCCGACAAACATTTTATCCCCGCTTTATCTTTTATCTTTTCGGACTCGTAACGATGATGAATCGTAACGCTCGCGATGCGCGAGTCTCTGGCGGAAAAGAAGATACCGATCATCGATTGATCATGAATTGATCTTTGAACTTTTTACATCTTCTCGTTGTCAGCCGCGCACAGATTACATATTTTTTTCATCAGTTCGACGCAACCTACGTTTATTTAGGAGGAGAATATCGAAACAACCCTTACAATGAAACGATGCATTGATTAGAAAAGTGTATTTGTATGAATTAAAAAAAAATATATAAAGATTTTTGAAACGAGAACACCGAGCTTGTCTTTTCGATTACCATCAGTCTCTCTCGTATCTGTTTGATACGAAGAATATTTTCAACATGCTCGTCTAAAATTTTTCTTCTTCGTTTCATTATTTTGTAAGCAACGTGTCCCCATAAGGAGACATTACAAACACTCATAAAATATTATTCGAATAGTATTCAAAATTCTTACTCGAGTCTTCCAATTTTGGTTGTGGATGTGTACATGCCTGTGTTTTACTGGATCAACGAAAGGAAATACCGACGTGCCGCGATTCATTCGAGATTTTAAGTGAACGAGTATCATCGACGATCACGACGATGCCAATTACCGATTTCCAGATATCGTCGTCGTGTCAAGCGGACGCGGAGAGACACAGCTTCACGAAGCAACAAAGAGGCAAATCAGCAGACTTACAATATCGACTGGCCTAGTTTTTAAATTGTTCGGACAACCGTCGCGACGTGGCAATCCGGTTCCAACTACTTCGACTACAATCTTGTCTTTCGCGTAATATACGTCCCAATCTTTCTTAATTGCTCGTCGCGACTCTCGTTATCTCGTCATCTTCGATACACCGATATCCTTTAGAATCTTTATTGAAATTAATTATTACATTCCGAAGTGTACGAGCACGCGTGTGCCTGCGTGTGACTACATAGTCAACAGTACCTAAGCCTGAGTGTCTCGGAGTCTCGAAGCCTGGCAAAGGAATTCCTCATCTTTCTTCGTTTGGACCAGCTTGACTCGCTCGACTCGTTCGACTCGCTCGACGATCAGAGGAGCGAACGAGGGCTGAGAGAAAAGAAATGCGGCGGATACAGGGATGTTCGGTCTGTTTCCCACCGATAAATAATCGTTTCCGCGCGAAGAAAGTTGCGAGCTCGCTTTGCGTCGTCTGAAATCGATAGTCGCTCCGATCGATCGCGTCCTGAGATTGAAAGAACGCAAGCGAACATCGACTGGCAATTTCCACTTTTCGCATCTCCGGTGGAAAGGTTTCTCCGGAGAAACCCCTTGACTATGCGAAAAAAAAACTCAAATTCCCTGAAATTCGCAAAATCGTGAGTAAATCGTAAATTTCCCTAGATGTGTTTCTCCCTTATTTTGCCCAATTTCACACAATTTTACGAGAGTGTCCGAGTACATCTACAAACTTGGCCGCTCCGTTCGATCCTCAACGAACGAACGAACGAACGAGCATTTCACGGGGGAAGATGGATGAACGATCGAGAGACGATGCAATGGAAATTTGCGTCGCGTAACGTTTCCACGGTTCATTCGGCGCGATAACGCGAGCAAGCGTTTTACAATGTCGACGCAGAGACGAAATAACGAGCTAGGTGGAATTTTCTCGGAGAAAATGACCGTTTAAAAATGTCTAGCTTGTAACTTACGATCCTAAAGATTTGCAAGACTGTCAATCTTTCACGGTTCGTGCGTCCGTTTAGTGATTTATTCATTTCGCGAAACGAAGAAGAGAAAAGCAGCAAGCTCCGACAGGATAGTCGATGATCAAATACAATTGCTTTCTTCGTTTTCATAGCTTTCGTAGCACCTTTGTTCGTTCGAGCACCTATCGAAGAAATGATAATTCAAAGTTGAAATTTAAGTTCAAATTTAAAGTTAAAAGTTTTGTATCTCGAGCTTTGATTTGCAAACGACCCGGTAACGTCGTACGGTAGAAAAGAAAAGCTCGATCGAAATTCAATTCGTGGATGCAGTGCAACCGTGAATGCGTAAACGAGGGAAAAAGAAAAGGAAAAACATATCACGAGGGTGAGGAAGAAAGCGAACCTCTCCAGTCGCAAACCAACAAGCTAGAATCTATCAGCTTGCTTTTCGTTCGACGCCTATTAAAAACTTTGCAGCTGAAACGTTCCCACTTTCGCCCCTCCTATTTCTATTGAAACTTTTTATCGCACGGATATTCAAATTGGCAGACAAACTAATTTGCAGACGCTATTCAACCGCTATTTTACTCTATCATTGCTCTATTGCTCCTTTTTATCGGAATATTGCTCTTTTTTTCTCCGTTTGCAGGCCATTCGCAGATTTTCGACGTTTGTACTAATAAAATTCGACAGAGAGAGAGAGAGAGAGAGCGAAACAAAATCGAAAGAAAGAGAGGGAAGGGAAAAGTTTCAAGAATACGTTGTGTGTTTTCAGGCGATGGCGGTGGCACCTGCGGAGATGGAGACTCGATGGTGGGTGGCGGTAATTCCGAGAAGAAGGCCGAATACGAGACGAATCTCTTCCTCTATAGCGTAAGTATCACGCAATAATGCAAAGCGCGTGTCCCGTTTAATTGCAACTCACAGCTACGTAAACTGCGTGTTACTGACGCTTACTTGAAATCCTTTCCGGCTCAGTGTTGAAGTCAAGACGATTTCAAAGGCGATCGATCGTCGGAGGAAAAACGCTTACGCGAAAGCTTCGAGCCGGAAGTGAAGGCGAAAACGATTTGAATTCGCAGTTGAAATTTGTTCGATCGGCGATATATTCGCAGCGGGTATCAGCAGTGTGAAAGTTAAACGAATGAAAGAGAAACTGGAACGACGCACGGACGTTCCGACTCATTTTTCTCTCCCCTTTTTTTCTTTTCTTTCCTCGGGAGGAAGAAGGGTCCTTCATTAAAAAGCAAAGGGAAGTTGGATCCGCTGGAGTGTGCAATTCGCTTAATTGTCGTTCAACGAACAAGCAAGCCGCGAACGGATTCCTCCGCGGTCGCGCGTTTCTTCTTGTTTCGCTCTTCGAAACATTGTCCTTCGCGACGACGGTTTTTCTTTTTCTTTTGTTCGTTCCCCATCCGACGAGGCCCTCTCCCGCCCCTCGAGTGTCACGGGTCCTCGAGGAGCTTCTTTTTCTTATTGCTATAATCGCTATCCCCGCGAGCGGTTTTCCCCTCGCCCGCTCGACTTTTCCACTACTCTCGACCATTCACATTGCTAAATTCTCGCTTCTATCCCGTTTATCTCTCTCCACCGTCTCTCTCACCATCTTCTCTCCCTTCGTCGCGTGATCCGATATCTCTTGGCTCTCTCGTCTCGACGGAATGGTCAATTTACATTCTCTGCGTCTTTCTACTTTTCGATTGACTGTTTCGTATATATCTCGTGATTCCTCGACGACAATGATTTGATTGTCTCGGCTAAGCGTTGCGAGAAAGACGATTGAAAATGCTGGTCGAAAAGCAAAGGGAAAAAGAGGAGAGCGCGTACCGACGAGAGGTCGGACAAAATAGAGTCTCTGGAACGAGCGATAACATATAGATATCCTTCGTATTCCCTCGGAACATCCAACCGTGAGAACGACCGAATGCACCAATTCGGCAGAAACATTGACCAACTTCTCGGTTTCCCGAAGAGACTCTCGACAAAGAAGGTATATAAAGGAAAGACGGAGGGTGGCGAAAAGCAACAACGAGGGAAACAGAAAAACGGAGGGAGGGAGAGAGAGAGAGAGAGATGGACTGCTATAGAGAGAAGCAAAACGTGTACAGGAGGAAATCAGCGACGATAAGGCTGACCTGGTCAAAGATAATTTCGACGGACCGAGAGAGAGAGAGAGAGTGTGTGTAGAGAGTAGAGAACAGAGTGGAGAGAGAGAGAGAGAGAGAGAGAGAGAGAGAGAGAGAAAGAGAGCGGTTGCAGCTCGAAGAGAAACGGATAATTGGATATCCAGGAATCGAGGTCGAAGCGAAACCGCGCGCGCGTTTCAGTCTATGAGGAGGCTACGGTAGTAGTCAAAGGGAGCACGTTAATTAACCGGCTACAGACTGCTATAGACTGTACACTGTAGATTCTCTCTCTCTCCCTCTCTCTCTCTCTCTCTCTCTCTGTAGACTGTAAGCTATAAAGTGTAAATTTATCGCGATGGGTGGCACGCGTTTCCAGCCTTCGTTGCGTCATTCTCGGATCACCATCTTCTCTCCCTTCCCGTTTTCTTGCCGTCAGAATCTCTGCCTGTCAGAATCCGATCGTTACGTAACGTTGCTTGCACCTGGATTCTTCGTCCTCGTCTTCGTTTTTATCGACGCAAAGATTCGCCAGCCAACCGCGCTGTCGCACGATACAAATACTATAAAGATATAAACGAAAGAAACGATTCTCGATTTACGCTTTAGCGATTCTCCTTGTATCTAAATGGTATCTAGTACATACCAGATCTATCTATTACCGCAATTTTCTCCTTCTCCATCGTCTCCATCGTTTCGCATTCTGTGGACAAGACAAAACGCTCGTGGATAAGAAGCTTCCAAGCTTCACTTTCTAAATCTTCCACTGTCATTTGTTAATTGAAACTTATTCATTCGGTTTAACCTTGTTAATTCAATTCGACCATCTCGTTAATTCGGCTGTTGGCTGGCCTAGAATTCGATGTCGTTCGACACCACGTCGTCAAATATCTCGTCCACAAAGTTCCAAAAGGGCTACTAACAATAGCGTTGTCAACCATCTCGTCCTTTCATCCAGCCATCCGCATTTACGTTCACGCTTGCCAGCTCATCGTTTTTCCGATCCCTCGTTCCTAACTACTAACGGCGAAAATTAATTAATTAGTGGCATCGTTTGAACAGGACTAGTTGTAAGCAAATTCGATTAGAAACGGGCGAGATAGCTGGTCGAAAAAAACGTTAACTTGTCGTTAAACTTTGACGCAAGCATAAATCGAATCGTACAGTTATCGCGTTATTATCGGTAAATCCTCCCCGGAGGATTGATTCGACTGATACCGATAATTCGACTCGATCTCGCGTTCGAGGCGGCTCGCCGAAAGTCACCAGATTAATTGAAAGAAACATTTTCTCGCCGAGGAAAGTTTCTTCCTAGGCGAATGTTTACTTTCCAAAGTTCCTCGTTGAAGAAACGCCTTAATTTTTCATTCGAAAAATTTGTTTGCACTCGAGATTTTGCTTCCACGAGAGATTTTCCTTCCTCGAGACAACTAGTTTTACCACTCTTTGTCGAAGATTGAAAGGAAGAATTTCGACGAAAGTTCTTAATTACTTCGTGAGATTACAGAGAGCTTGATTACGACGAAAATGTCGCGTGAATAATATTTTATATGTAGTATTTTATCGAAACGATCGACGAGAGACTTGGAGAGAGAGAGACTTGGGTTGGGTCACCTAATTGTCATTTTCGTCACGCTTTTCGTAGCTGCTGTTTCCAAAAAGTTCCAGGGGCCTGCGGCTGCGCGTGTGCATCAGGTGGAAATGGAAACAGTCTCAAAGCGATCCAATTAACGAGACGTTTCACGCTAATCTGGTCACCGGAGCTTTCGATGTGCTGCCAGGCACAGGCTGTTGAAACTATGGCTTCTCTCGCCCGCTAATTATCGCCGTCACCTTTCCTGTCCTTGTCCTTGTCCTTGTCTCCTTAAATCGAACGATCTTTTCAAGGAACTTTCAAACGATCGGTCAAAGTCGTACAGAGGAGCGCAGGCCGTATCGCAACAAGGCGCGATCAGCCGATTTTCTTGCTTTTCAGGAAGAGATGGAAGTCCGGCCTCGAATCTCCACGCTGCTCAACAGCCTGTCAGACTACAGCAACACGATTCCAGCCGCGACCGATCCGGATGCCAAAACTCCACCTGTTCAGGGGGGAGCACGAATGGGCACCCTGATCGGTGTCTTCCTGCCCTGCATCCAGAACATCTTCGGTGTGATTCTCTTCATTCGTTTGACCTGGGTCGTTGGCACCGCTGGCGCCATTCAAGGTTTCTTCATCGTGTTGTGTTGTTGCTGCGTGGTGAGTTGCAAACGTCGATTGGCAACAAAGACGAGCAATCGCACTTGATTCGAGACACCAATGTCACAACGAAAACCCGACAATCAGTCCGACGTTTCGCTCCTTTCTCTCCTCTTTCGTCCTCCTCCTTTTCAACTCGATTCTCTTGAAAAAAAAGAAAGAGAAAACGAAAACGAAAACGAAAACAAATGTTCCGTATCTGCGCTACTCAGACGATGCTGACGGCCATCAGTATGAGTGCGATCGCGACCAACGGCGTGGTACCAGCCGGAGGCTCCTACTTCATGATATCCAGAAGTTTAGGGCCGGAATTTGGTGGCGCTGTGGGGATGCTCTTCTACACGGGTACCACCTTGGCCGCTGCCATGTACATCATCGGTGCCGTGGAAATTGTCTTGGTAAATCAATGTTATCTTGGTCAGAAACAATCATCATCATCATCTTCATCTTCTTCTTCTTCCTCTTTCTCTTTCTCTTTCTCTTTCTCTTTCTCTTCCTCCTCTTCTTTTCCTTTTTCTTCTCTTTGTTGGATCTGATCGATCCAACTGATCCAATGTCATAGTCAGTCGTGTCGCAACGTAACCCTTACTTTTGGCAAGCAAAAAAAGAAATTCGTTTCATTAGCATAGTTCAAACCTTTAATCTTCTCTTCTGTTTAAAGAGAGAGAGAGAGAGAGAGAGAGAGAGAGAGAGAGAGAGAGAGAGAGAGAGAGGGTAAAATAATTTCGTTAAAATCTGCGTAGACTTACATGGCGCCATCGCTCAGTATATTCGGAGACTTCACCAAAGACCCAAACATCATGTACAACAACTTTCGAGTATACGGAACGGGTCTGCTGATGGTAATGGGCACCATCGTGTTCGTCGGCGTCAAGTTTGTCAACAAGTTTGCCTCGGTGGCCCTAGCCTGCGTTATCCTCTCCATCGTGGCCGTCTACGTGGGCTTATTCTACAACATCTACGGCAACGAATCCCTCAAGTACATAGTCGCGGCGTACACTGCCCTTATTCGCCGCAACTTCCCTTCCAAACTCTGCTCTGCTCCCCGCCAAACTTTGCTCCCTCTTATCGTTATCCTTTTTGCAGATTGTGCGTTCTCGGTAGACGGTTGTTGAAGGATATCAACGTGCTGACCGACTGCAACAAGAACGTGAGCGGAACTCTTCATCGACTTTACTGCGGAAACAACACCGGCAAGTGCGATCCTTACTACCTGGAAAACAACGTGACCATCAAGAATGGAATTCGTGGATTGGCCAGTGGCGTGTTCTTAGGTAGAGATAGGTGTTCGAATGATAAGATCGTTGCAGGGTCGGGTGTACTACAATACAACTGCAACCGTACGTAACACGTTTTAGAGAACATATGGGACAGCTTCCAAGAGGAAGGCCAGTTGATCGCCTTCGGAAGCGACCCCAAGGACGTCGACCTGATGGCTCCGTCCTCGTTCAATCAGATCCAGGTCGATCTCACCACTACCTTCACCATTCTCATCGGTATCTTCTTCCCTTCGGTCACAGGCAAGCAATTCCTCTATCCTCCAAGCAATTCTCCTATTCTTCGAGTTTCTCCGCGCGCGCCGCGATCGCCGCGATCGCCGCGATCGCCGCCGAGAAATCGATGTCGACCCATTTCGATCGATCTCGAATTTCGCTGCGTTGCCTGCGCAGGAATCATGGCTGGCTCGAACAGATCCGGCGACCTGGCCGATGCCCAAAAGTCAATTCCCATCGGCACCATCTGCGCCATTTTGACAACCTCGACGGTGTATCTCTCCAGCGTGTTACTGTTCGCCGGCACGGTGGACAATCTTCTGCTGCGAGACAAGTTTGGCCAGAGTATCGGTGGCAAGCTGGTGGTAGCGAACATGGCCTGGCCGAATCAATGGGTCATCCTGATCGGTTCGTTCCTGTCGACCCTCGGCGCTGGACTTCAATCACTGACGGGGGCTCCCCGATTGCTTCAAGCCATCGCGAAGGACAGCATCATCCCGTTCCTCACTCCGTTCGCCACCAGCTCGAGTCGCGGCGAACCCACCAGGGCTCTCGTGCTGACAGTGCTCATCTGTCAGTGCGGCATTCTTCTCGGCAACGTCGACTACCTGGCTCCGTTGTTGTCCATGTTCTTCCTCATGTGCTACGGCTTCGTGAACCTCGCCTGCGCCCTGCAGACTCTCCTCAGAACACCCAACTGGCGGCCGAGGTTCAAGTATTACCACTGGAGTCTCTCCTTCGTCGGGCTGTCCCTCTGCATCGCCATCATGTTCATGACCAGCTGGTACTACGCGCTGCTGGCCATGGGAATGGCTGGCTGCATCTACAAGTACATCGAGTATCGCGGCGCCGAGAAGGAATGGGGCGACGGGATTCGCGGTCTCGCTCTGTCGGCCGCTCGCTACTCCCTGTTGAGACTGGAGGAAGGACCGCCTCACACGAAGAACTGGCGGCCGCAGATTCTCATCTTGGCCAAGCTGACGGACGACCTGGTGCCCAAGTATCGCAAGTTGTTCGCGTTTGCCAGTCAGCTGAAGGCTGGCAAAGGTCTCACCATCTGCGTCAGCTGCATTGCCGGCGACTACATACAAAACACCGGCAAGACGCTCGCTGCCAAGGTGAATCTGCGCAAGACGTTCGCGGAGGAGAAGGTGAAGGGATTCGTGGACGTATTGGTCGCCAGAGACGTGGTCGACGGTCTCAGTTCGTTGATTCAAACGACCGGACTCGGTGGAATGAAGCCCAACACCGTGATCCTCGGATGGCCCTATCGCTGGAAGCAGTCGCAGGAAGAAAGGAATTGGAGGGGATTTTTGCAGACTGTCAGGGCGGTGGCGGCAGCCCGGATGGCCCTCTTGGTGCCGAAGGGGATCAACTTTTTCCCCGACTCGACGGAGAAAGTCGTCGGTAACATCGACGTCTGGTGGATCGTTCACGACGGCGGTCTTCTGATGCTGTTGCCGTTCCTGCTCAAGCAACATCGCACCTGGAAAAATTGCAAAATGAGGATCTTCACCGTCGCCCAGATGGAGGACAATTCTATCCAGATGAAGAAGGATTTGAAAAAGTTCCTTTACGACCTGAGGATCGAGGCCGAGGTGGAGATTGTTGAGATGGTGAGTGAGTCGTTTTGCTCCCCTTGTTACCAATTTACCTTCAATACACCGCAATAACTTTCTCGATCGATGGGGAAAAGTCGCTCACGAGTCCATCGTTCGTCCAATCCAAACTATTTATAATTAAATAGGCTGCGTACTCTACCTGCTACGTATCTGCTATGCAAAGTGTTGCTTTCAAAGTCACCTCGATTCTCATAGATGGATTCCGACATATCCGCGTACACCTACGAGAGAACGCTGATGATGGAGCAGAGGAACCAGATGCTGAGGGAGCTGCGGCTGAACAAGAAGGAGTCCCTAGGAGTGGTAAGTGAATGACGAGATTGCAAAACCGATGGTCGACGACCACCGGCAAAATACAATACTAGAAAAGAAAAGAAAAGAAAAGAAAAGAAAAGAAAGGAAAAAAGAGAATAACGAGATACCTAGATTTAGTATACGTATTTGATATTTACTACTATAGAAATAAGAACTGCTATCGCTACGATTACTGATCGGTATGTGTCTGTTTGTTGCGTGCTCGTCACGGATAAGGTGCAGACATTGGTGGACTTCAACGAGGTACCCGCTGAAGAAAATTTACCTCTGGTTTGTCAGAAAATCCCCAGAGTTCCTTCGTCTGTTTATCGTCCTCCCTGCCTCTGTGTCTACTTTGACCAAGGACACGTACACACACGTACACGCGCACACGCACGAATCTGCGTTCTTTCCGCATCTCGTGAAAAGAAAGAAAAGAAAAAGAAAGGAAAAAAGAGAGAACGAAGGAGAAAAACAATCTCGCACTTCATTTTTCGTACATACATACATACGTACATACATACTTACATAACAAACACACACACACACACACACACACACACACACAAACGTAATGCATAAAAAGATAACAACAGCCACAATGTTCGATTCGAATTAACCAACTCACTTCCATATCGACAACGAAAAAAAACGAATGAATATCGAGAAAAATGACTCTCGGAGGTCTCACGATTCACGATTCCTCGTCACGATTCTTATACGTACAATATGTATAGTATATGGATCGAATAACAATACATCTATCTGTTTACCTTTCTTTCTCCCCCCCCCCCACCCCACCCCCCGTCTCTCTCTCTCTCTCTCTCTCTCTCTCTCTCTGTGACCCGCAACATTTTAATTTCAAATACCAGCAGTTTGCTTCTTTCTCTTGCTTCTCATGACTACGTTTTTACATCCATCTCCGAACCATTCACCATTTGGATCGACCATCCAAAAACGTTTCAGCTTTTGATTGGCACGTTTCGTAGCCGAGAATGCTTCCATTTAGCATTTCTAGAGTGCTTTGACGCTAGACTTACCATTAGTCGTCTCTTTCGACCGTCACTTTAACCGTCCTCCTGCTGCTCGGGAGCTACACGACAGCTGCTCGCACATTGACACGCTCCGATTGACGCTGTTCCAACGTGACACAGGTGCAGGCGATCGTGGACCATCACCACAACGTGGACGTGAAGGTGGCCACCAAGGTGAGATTCCAGGAACCTGGAAGCCAAAATTCAAACGTGGTGGACGAGGCGCAGGAGAAACTGGTGCAAGAGACGGAGGGCGGCAAAGAGGGGGAGGAGACAGGAGAGGCTAACGAAACCGGGGATGAAGCGAAGGAGGACAACGAGGAGGAAACGAAATTGATCGGCGGATCGCCGAAACAGGAGAACAAGGAGAACACGGAGAAGGAGGCAAAAGAGAACGAGGAGAAGAAGGCTGACAGTCCGGAATCGAAGAAACCTACAATTACACCGTGAGTAGTAGTCGTAGTAGTAGTATATCGCCCGGTTCCGTCGAGAAACGACGATTCGATTTTGATGAACTTGATGATTTGACTTCAGAGACGAGGGCAACGTCAGACGTATGCACACTTCCATCAAATTGAACGAGGTGATTGTAAAGAAGAGCAAAAACGCTCAGTTGGTCATCCTGAATCTTCCTGGACCGCCCAGAGATACCAAAATGGAACGTGAATCAAACTGTATCCTTTCTACGAATCAAACTGTACACATACATATATCCATGATAACGCAACGTGTGCACGGATATGATACATACATACGTATGTTCGACGCTAGACTATACTTTACATTCACCTTTTACCGCGTTCACCGCTTTTTCACTTTTCAATTCGTCCCTTTGCAATTTCCTTGACGAAAGCTCCGTACAGATATGGAATTCTTAGAAGTTCTCACCGAGGGTCTCGAGAGAGTGCTGATGGTACGTGGCGGCGGACGGGAGGTGATCACCATCTACTCGTGAACTAGATCGACTGGAATCGAAGTAATCGCCTCGCGACAGCGGACATCTAGTTTACTTCTGAAAGACCTAAACGACTTCACCCTACGGAACACGTGCCGTTCTCTTGTGCCATTGTCTCAGCAGTCTTACGCGTTGCGCGTCGCGCGTCGCGCGTTCCGCCTTGTGAACGAACACATCTTCATACACATACACACACTCACAGCCGGTTAATCGACGAAGAGGAACGCTGTTGATTGACGCCAATCGACATGACGCTGTTTCCGCGGGTACGAGCTACCTTCGAGAGGCCGCTACGAGAATGTCGATCGAAAGGACGACGTTGGTCAGAAGAAGAGAAACGTTTGGTAAAGAAAGAAAGAAAGAATGAAAGAAAGAAAGAAAGAAAGAAAGAAAGAGACGCTGACCCTCGACAAGAAGGCCAAAAATGACATGCCAAAGGATAAAATCATTTCCTTCGAGCGAATTTTACGCGTAATTTAGAATACATACGTAGGATCTGTCTCATTTTACACTCGTCCCTTTTCTCCACGAGGCTAGAGAGACTTTGAAACAAAACAAAACAAAACAAAACAAAACATAACAAAACAAACACAAAAACCAAAAAGAGAGAGGAAAAAAAAAAGAAGAAAAGAGAAAAAAGAAAAGGAGGAAGAAAAACGTTGTGGTTTTTATCCGTGTTACACGTCGTGCGATCGCGCGATAGTTTGCACTTATTGTCGGGCTGCATACTGAACATACTTCCTAGACTTCGTCAGTACACGATCGATGGGTTAGATTCTCAAATCTCTTTTCATTTCAAAGAGGAACAAGAGCAGAGGCTGGAAATATCTCGGAATTTCTCGGGTGATATCGTCATCGACGGAATCCGAAAGGAAGAATCGAAATCGAAAGGAAATTCGACGCGAAATTCGAGGAGTTTCCGTCGAACGAAACAAAAGGCCGACGCGTTTCGCGAGCATGTAAACACAAAAAGGAGAATGTAACTCACTAGCGGTACCGGCTCCGACGATTGCGCACCCCAACTCATTTCAAAACTGAAATCAAAATTTTTTGGTCCGAGGCTAAGATCGAAGCATCTACGAAAACCACTGCCAGAATACTTTCTAAATGCTTCGCGTTTAACCAAAGACGCGAGAGGCTCATTTTTCTACACGCATTGTCGTTATAGAGAGTATAATAGGTACTTGTGTATAATTCTACCGCTTGTAGGTGAACTTAGGGTAGCCTAGGATAGCGCGGTCAAGGGTGTGGGATACGTCGGCGAGAGGAGGGCGCGTGTGCAACGTGCATTTGGATTGGCACGAACACGTCACATTGGCAGCGCACGCACCGCGGATTGAGAAAAAAGAAAAGACACGTAGTACGTTGACTGTGTCTGTGCGGGTCCTTGCAATCCTTGCACGACGAGAACGAATCAAATTGATATCTGCGTGATATGTACGAGGAGATGGTCGTACCAGAAGAAATCGACGCACCAGAGGCAAGTGCGTCACTGCCAAAAAAGGAAACGGAAGGAAAGCAAAATATATTCTCGGAACCGTACCTGTCGGAGATCCGTACTCGCAAGGATCGATGCTAACGGGAGAAAAAGACGCGAGAAAAGAAAGATTTTCAATGTGCCAGAAACAGAGCGTAGCGCTGAGGTAGTTACTTGAAATTACTAATTTATATCACTTAAACACATCGCTACGATGACGTCAGAATTCTAATAGCAATACGATTTCACGGTTTACTTACTTACTAAATTAGGAATCCGTATCATTGCATCGATATGAAAAACATAGACGTACGTACGTACGTACCTACCTACCTACCTACCTACCTACCTACCTATCTACCTACTTACGATTACTTACGATTACCTACGACTAAAAAATTCTAACGGTAAATGTCCTAAGGAAAGTATATACATATATACATACATATACATCATACGTGTATGATATGTACCGCGAAATCTTTCTCGAGCTGCTAATTCGCGTTATTCGTGTCGATATTACACACGAGGAATCACGCAATAGTAGTCTACTTAATCTATCGCGAAAGTCTTTGGGAGACATACCCGATCATGCAGGTGATCGACGTATGATGTGTACATAACACCAATGGTCGATACAGACACGAGACTCCAAACTCTAAATGATAAAACTAAGTTCTATTGCATCCAAGTTCTAAATGCATCGATACAACAGGGAACGTTGGCGATAAATCGCCAGCGTAACTACGCACAGAACATCAATGCGAAGAAAAAGGGAAAAAGAAAGATCTCACTTTTCGGACGCACATTTGTACAAGTAATTTGGTTACATTCTATGTATTAAAAAATTGCCAGATATCGCCTCGATATTGCGCCTTCGTAAAGGTTCAAACCTCTAGCGTCTACCTCCAATTGTATGTACCACTCGCAGCGTATCGCGAACGCAGAAAATAAAATATCGCGGCGCAGCATTCGCGCATATCTCATCCACTGGGCTGAAGGATTCGTTCTTTCCATTCTACTACCATTTCTCGACCTCTTGCGCGTCGAAATCTTCGTCTAGGCTCGCATTTATACATACTGTCCATACGATCCAAGGCCTACCGATTCGATTCACCGTTTCAACTTCTGACACGTCACGTCTGTCTACTAAAGAGAGTACGCGCGCTCGTACTTGCGCGCGTAATCCTCATGGCGATAACTTTCAACAAAAAAAAGAAAAAAAAGCACATGTCACGATGTCGCCTGCGTACACTTTACAAAACGAACAAACGATTAATGCCAAAAAAAAAAAAAAAAAAAAAAAAAAAAAAAAAGAAGAAAAAAAAGAAAGATGTCTCACATTTATCGCGAGGATGTTTAACCAAATTTCATCGAAGGTTAGCCTGTAGCGTTGTAAACGGTCGCGTTTAAGTGTCGTGTGCATGCCACGTTTCATACGCGGCTCGAAATTTTTTCGACCGTGTCTCACTTTTAGATAGGTACTAGCTATATATGTATATGTATGTATGTACGTATGTGTATACACATATGTATATATGTGCGCGCGCGCGCGCACGCACGCACGCACGCACGCACGCACGCACGCACGTACGCACGCACACAAACAAACAAACAAACAAACAAACAAACACACACACACACACACACACACACACACACACACACACACACGCCACACAGAAGAAAAATACAAATATACTTGTACACAAGACGTATAGTATAGACGTATATTATCTATAAATTGAAAAGAAGAAGAAAAGATCGATGGAGAAATGTTTTTGAAGAAAAGGAAAAAGAAGGAAAGACAGAGATAAAAAGAGCGAAATAATCGGTAGAGCGGGCAGCGCATTATTATGTTCGTCGAGATGAAACAACAACAATCGTCTACTTAATTAATCGAAAACCGTGAACCGGAGTCGCTGCTCAGAATAAAGTTTATTGCGGTATCTTACAGTAATCGCTTACAGTCGGCCAGGACACACGCGTAAGAGGCGTACAGGTTTCTTTCTTCGTTCGTTACGTTTGACACTGTCGACAGGGTATTTCAAAAATGGATCGATCATTTTCATATTCGTGATAATGAACAACGATCGATACAACATTCAACAGCGTTGCACGAGTTTTTATTTCGTTGATAACACGAACGATGCACACTTGATTTCATCGGTCGAACGTTGCACTCTGTTGCATCGATCCAATCCACAAAGTCATACTCGCCAGCGAATGAGAACGATTTGTCATCAGATTTGGGACCGACGATTTTTAAACTTGGACTGGACTGGCTTTTGAAACGTCCTGTAAACAAACAAACAAACAGACAGACAGACAGACAGACAGACACGTATATAAAACCATCAAAAGAAATACATACACATAAAGATCAAAAGGAGAAATCGAACCGTCTACCGATACTACCACGGCTACGTGTACATTGCAAAAAATTCAGACAAGTTGGACGTGTCCATTGCCGGGGAGCGCCGCGTAGAAAAGTGAAACATGTTATTTTATCTACCTCATCGTCAACATGCGTGAAACCGTGCGTTGCACCAAGCAAGAAAGAAAATAGAAGACAGTTGCAAGAAGCAGTAGAACTGCTTCCAATGATATTGCAGGACGAAGAGAAGAGAGAAAAAGCAAATAGCCCGTTGCCGTTGTGCGAGAAGAAAAACGGCAGGAAAAGGCGGCGCGGCGTAGGTTCGCGAGATGCTTCCTCAATCACCATCTATTTATCGTCCGCGATGTTGCGATACGTACTTTCTAATTTTAATACGTTACTCACTTGTCGATTATTATATATTTTATGTGTATTTGCCTATTTGATAGGCACAGCATAGTTTATACGAAATATGTTGACTATGAGAAGAGTTTATCGCAGTAAAGAATAAAAGTTGAAACGGAATAGTAAAAGAGAAGGAAAAAGAGAATTATAAGCGCGCGCGCGCGCGAGAGAGAGAGAGAGAGAGAGAGGGAGGGAGAGAGAGAGAGAGAAGCGAGCGAGAGAGAGAGAGAGAAAGAGGAGAAAAATTGTTCCAGATTGAATGTTAAACGTGTTGTACATACATAAATATGTAGGTAGACTTAGGAAAAAAGTAAAAACAAAAAATGACAAAAATAATTTGGGGAAGATCCAGTAGAGGAGAGGTTTTCAATAACGAAAAGAAAATGAGAAAATGAATCAGAGGAAACAAAAGGAAAGGGAAACATCTTTTTCATAGATCAAACAGTATTGCAGTGTATTCTGCTGTCGCTTTAATATTTTACTATGTTGTACTTACTTGAAAATGCACAACTGACCATATGGACATGGACATACATACATAAGTACATACTTATACGTCACGTATGCGTAAAGTGAGAAAGGACATATTAACAGAGAGAAAAAATAAAATATATATATATATATATACACATACACACCTGCAAGCTCGGCACTTGTCGGAGATTTATCGTATGTAGCGACGCGACCTGTTGTAAACAGTTGCCGCGTCTGGTTTAAATCACCTTTAGGCTGTGAGATGCGAGCTAAGCAGCAGAGAAATTTGCTCGAGACCTCAATCATATGTGTCAAACAAGAGTCAGATACTATGTACACTAATATATACTCTTAAATCTTAATATCTCGTTTGAAAAAAAGAAAAAAAAAAAGGAAAAATGGAAAAAAAATACATCAAGTCTAGCTCTGTTTAAAAAAAGAAAAAAAAAGAAAAGAAACCGGGATCTATCCTCACTCGTGGCAACACCACTTATCGTTAGTTTTTTCTCCTCAACATACTTACACGCTACACACCCATACGTACATAAGTACATACATAGGTAAATTTAAAGTTGGTATTAGAAAAAGCAAAAGAAACGGAGGAAAAGTAGCTTGAAAGTGTAAGGGGGGAGGGGGGGGGGTGACGTTGTACTTGCACTTGTGCACGAAGCGCAAGTTACACGTTGTCTTGATTAAAAATCAAATAACAAAGAAATAAGAGAATTTAGAGAAAGGGAAAAAGAATGTGCAAAGATGCGTTACAAACCAACGTATGTATATATAGATATGCACATATACAAATTACATGTGTATGTGCGCGCGCGTGTGGTGTGTACGTGCATGCATGCGTGCGTGCTTGCGTGCGTGCATGTATGTATATGTTTGTGTGTGGTGTGTGCCTCTGTGTGTATGCGCGCGTGCGTGTGTGTATACATATGTATATGTATATAGAAAATAAATATAAAATATATTTGTAGATACAAACACTTTAGCCATCTGATTAGCGTATGTAATAGAGTCAATACTGTGAACAGAACAAAAGATTAATCACAAAGAGATTATCTATAACTTTGCCCCCTATACCCTTTTAGATTATAGATGACGATGAATACTTGTAATTAATAACTTATGGAAGATAAAATATAATGAATGAAAAAACTATATCTGCGATCGGATCGATTAAATACAATAATAAATAAACGACATACATCTAACATCAGTGTTTACCATTTTTCCTGTACCTATACAAATCATTTTTCGAATCATTCTCTCCGAAAATTGTCGCTGTTCCATGTGATGAAAAATAATAGCTGACTGGCACAAGTCTTTTGCAGGTGTAAACCTATGAGCAAGTATATATCTATGTATATTTATATCGTTTTTTTTTTTTATGATGTGCTTTTTAAAAAACTATAGCCACTTATCAGTGATATACAATAAAGGATATATATAATAATTTTACGCTTATTTATTATTTATTATCTACATAGCGCACCTACCTGCTTATAGTTTCAACTATGTATTTTCACGTCTAATTTTGATCCAAGCTTTGAACGTAGTTCCAGGAAATTAAACATCACTTCAACGAATGCTTTTTTTTAATCTATCGATTAAAATTACCAAATCCTTATTCGTACGTTTCACAGCGATATTAGAATGCAGAGAGGAAACCGAGGATCAAATTTTAGAAACGCAATTACAAAAGTTCACAAATTGATCCCTTTAATTAGTTCTCTTTGTTGATAAAAATTTGCTCGATCATTGTACTTACACTTAGTAATTTGTAGCGACCGTTACCTCTTCAAAATTAACATCAACGCCATCTACACAGTCGTTCAGCCGAAAAGTACGTTTCCTGTAAACCGACATCGCCAACTGTATAACATAAGAATATCGCAAACTCCTAACATAAGAATATTTGTAAATTCTTATTTTATTTTTTTCATTACTATGGAAATGTTATTGTTCACTTATTTATAGAGACGTATATATATAGACCCCATTTTATAATTTGTTATTCATTCCTTAATTAACATTCACAGAAAACAGTTATCTATTTGTACTATAAATTTTATCCAATATATTATTGTTATTTAAATATCATTTATTGTAATTTATTAAAACTTACTAAAGTTACAAAGTTGTTCTTATTTATTTGTAATTTTATGATATCATCATAATCACAAATTACTACAAATTATTAAATATTAGCGGCGGAACGGTGCAACTAGAATCTATCGCTATCCTTGTCTCACACTGTTGTGCTCCTTGTCTGCGGACAAGGCAAAATGTCGCCACCTGTCGTATCAATCTAGAAAAATCATATCTTTTTGTTTTAATTGTCACCAATAGGTGGCAATACATGGTTTATCCGTAGACAAGGAGCGTAATAGCGTACAACAAGGAGAGAGATCGCGATTAGCTCGCATTGTTTCGCCACAACGAGGCGCTAGCGTCGGTTGCCTTGTGGTACCCACGGACCAAGCAAATTCTCATTGACAGAAAAGCCTATGGTTATAATTTTCCATGAATTCAATTCTCATTGACAAAAGTATTTAGTCAAAGGGATTTATTTGTAAACATTTGCAATGGCGCCCGTCTAATTCTCTAAATTCTCAGCTTAGTTTTTGTTCTATATCGGATTTATCTCGAGAAATGCACGAATAAATATTTTTTACTTTTCACTAGCAATCATTTGCTGATAGATGACGCTGCACTGCTTACCATTTCTTTTTAATTACAATTCTAATTCATTCCAATTAATTACGTGAGGTATCGAAACTCTGTCGTCGTACAGAAATTTTCTTAAAGCGAAACATTAATTTTAGTTTTGGATAGCTTGAAAAATTCGGTTTCCAATGCATAGCGAAATTTCATTTTTTTGTTGTCGTGAATAGGTTAGTTTCAACTCCATCGTTCCACGACAGCGCACCGTTAGTGTTTCTCTCTTCGAGAAATCGAACAAATTTTTAAACAATCAATTAGATAAATTTGTAAGTATTTATAATTAACAATTATATAATTCGAGCCAAAATTTTATGGCATAAAATGCATTCATATCATTGAAATATATAATTTTAGAACTGCATATATGTATGTACCTTGTATGTACTGTATTGTGGAAATATCACCACGTTGAAAGTTGAAAGTGAAATATAAAAATTGACACTTCTGTGGTACATAGTACATACATATAACGTTACAATTGTCTATATAACGTTTATAATTGCCTCTTTTTCTTCAGGCAATTTAAACAACCATCACGTTTTGATTTGATTAGCAACTTGAGAGATTTGTGGCACAGATTCGTGCAAATAGCCCAAAAAAGTTGTGAAAAATGTTACACGTGATTGGATTGGGCCTTGGCGATGCGACAGATGTGACTGTAAAGGGTTTGGAAACCATTCGAATGTGCGATCGTGTCTACTTAGAATCGTACACATCGATTTTGTCTATCAGTTTAATGGATTTGGTAGGTAGATTAAAAAGATCAGTTATAGTCGTGGTTCCTCGATTGATTTAACGTTCAATGTCTAATGCGTACGATTATCAATAAATTTGCTGCGCATTGTATTTGCTCGTTCGATACCAGGATGCCAACCGTAGCATACATAATTTCAACAAATTAGGAACAATTTTACGGATGTTCGATACTGGAAGCTGACAGAGAATTAGTTGAGAATAATGTAGATGAAATATTGCCAAAAGACGAGAAGGAAAATGTTGCTTTCCTGGTGGTAGGTGATCCATTTGGTGCCACTACGCATTCAGACTTAATATTACGAGCTCGGGAGAAAGGTATAAAGGTAAATATATTCAAAAGTAAAGGAGGATATTTTTTTTTCTCTTTTAAATAAAACCGATTTGATTAATTTAAGGTATTAAAAGTTTTTATTTTGTTATCCAGGTAAAGATTATTCACAATTCATCCATTTTGACTGCAATCGGCTGTTGTGGTTTACAATTATATCGTTTTGGAGAAACTGTTTCTATCCCTTACTGGAACAACAATTGGCGACCAAATAGCTTTTATGAGAAAATTATCTCAAATAGACGGAGGAATCTGCATACGTTGTGTTTGTTAGACATTAAAGTGAAAGAGCCTACGACAGAAAGTATCGTTAAAAAGAAAAAAGAATATATGCCAGCTCAGTTTATGAGCGTTTCAGAAGCTGCTACGCAATTATTAGAAATCATTGGGGAGAAAAACGAAGAAAAACTTGCGGAGGAAGCAGGTAAAATGTTAGAAAAATATCTTTTCCAAATCACTCTGTCCGCAAGGAAAATCTATAGAGAATGAATTTTGTTGTTTCGCAGCACTGGATGAATCCAGTCTTGTAGTGGGTTTGGCTCGTGTAGGTTGGGATAATCAACAACGTATCGTTGCTTGCCCTCTTGGGCAAATGGCTTCTGTTGATCTGGGCCCCCCTCTTCATTCTTTAATCGTTCCTGCCATCGAATTGCATCCCCTCGAGTCGGAATTTATAACTCTACACACATGCGAACAAAAACATTAAGTTTTGTTAAAAGCTTAGAAGAAATAAAAAATAAATAAAAAGAGACTTGCCGTCAGTTGTTTGTAACAATTTATGCATTATCAATTTACAACGGAACAAAAAGAAACCGGCTAATTTCTCAAATTACATTGATACAAAGTCAAGAAATATTCTTAAGAAATGCAGAAAAACATAATTGGTCTGTCGACAAATTATAACAAACAATATTATAATTTATTACCAAAACGGAAAATTTTTGATGTTTTCGCGTTAAAAATTATCCATACAACATTCTAATTCAAATATTTTACAAAAATGTATAAAAAAAATACGTTACGCGTGATACGATAAAATATTAATCTACTTTTTAGCTATCTTAAAAATTAGCATCATGGAAATGTTGAAAACTAAATATTTTAAAAGGCTATCAACGAACGAGTATAGACATGCATAAACATACTATACACAATTCTACTGGCGATGGCCGATCAATTTCATCGTAGCTTGCTCACTTCGTACTAAGGTTATCAGGAAGGAAATTTATTTGTAATTTTGAAAAAGTTTTGAGAAAGTCAATTCTGATTCTAAAGATATTGTTTACAAATTGATTTATACATATTAAATAAAAATAAAATCTTACAGCCGCGATCAATTAATACACACACACACACACACATATATATATATATATAAACACGTACACATGTATGTAGATGTGTGTTCGATCGATTTCGTGCATGCGTAGTAATAAACAAGTGTATACGTTTAACAATCTTGTGCCCACTTTCGATACGAGGATTATAGTAGTGTCTTTCGTATTTTTTGTTATGTATCTACGGTGTCGTTGATTTTAAGGAGCAAAATTTTGAAAGGAAAGGAACAGGAAAGAAAAATGCGTAGAAAAAGTCGAGTGTCTTTCCGTTGTGTCTGTTGTGCTCTATAGTACAAGTGTATGTACGTTTGTATGTAAAAAAAAAAAAAAAAAAGAACAATTACATAATATACGTAAAGGAAGGGAATCGAGTGATAAACCGAGCGCGACAATGTCGGAAATGGACTACATAATCGTACCTCGAATACCACGAGGCTTAGCTCCTGCAGTCGAAGGACTGGCGCGAGAAATTTTGCGTCAAAGACCCCGGAATATATATGCATTCGCGGCTGAACATTTCGCAGAATTGGTGAAGTTGAGAGACAAAGAACGTACCGGGGAAGTCGTGTCAAAAATACTGCAGCATAAGTTGCTGAACAAACGCGACAGTATCGTTGATTGGGCGAAATTGGATAACGGTAATAAGAACGATGTCGATGTTGCTGAAGTCTGTGATGATCATTTTCATATATTATTTCATAAATACGACAACTCGATGGAAGAAGCAATGGTAACGAGGGAAGCGAAGAAATCAACCAAGACATGGAGGATAGGAGAAACGAGAAAAGCAGCGCCGGCGGCATCGAAGAGAAAAGGAGAAAGGGCAGGTAGCGGTAGTAAAAGTGGTTGGTCTATAAATAGGGCGGTTAAAGCAGTCAAACAGCACCGCGAGTACCGTGCAATGTCAAGCGATATTGAACAAAAGTACGAAGAAGATTGCAATAAAGGATTGATTAATGGGAAAGAGACGGAGAAAGTAGTTGCCGACTACCCCGATCACCCCGATTGCCCCGATTATCCATTTGTTCGATCTTCGTCCGCCGGAAATATAATGCACGCAAAGCGTGTCAAGAGTCGAGGAGAAGTTGGGGAGAATGTTGTTGAAAAATTCTGTACCGTTGCCACTTTGGATGATAAAAGTTACAGAAACGAGAAAAATTTAACGCGTCAGAAAAGTGCCGATCAAATTGAAAGAACATGCATGTATTTCAAAGACATTTGTACGAACGAAGATGCAGATGTCATAGACGTAGATATTGCCGATCGAAAAAGAAGTCGATCGCTTGTTAACAACGAAGGTAGAAACGAATGGAATGTGAGAGAAAAAGCGCGACGACAACACGTGACAACAGAGGGTAGAATGGCTCGAAACTGGAAAGACGAGTGGAGGAGATCTGTGATGGAAGATCAGCGAAAAGAGCAGGAGAAATTTCGAGAGAAATTTGACGATGCGAGAGAGGATGACGCGACATTGAACTTGCAATTAGAAAAGAGGAATGACAAAGTACGTTCGAGAGAAGTGAACGAAATGGGAGAGGCTGTTGTTAATGACGTCGAATCACGGCCCGATTTGTCAAAGAGCAATACAATGTTCGACGATTCGACGAACGAGATACCCAACGTTGGGACGACTTCAGTGGTTCTTCCATTGGTTGTTAGACGACAATCTTCTGGAAAATGTACGAGGAACAACGTTCGCGAACGTTACGAATACGAATCGAACGGGGAGGATGGCGCAGGTAATTTCACCTTACCGCCAATCTCGAGCGACGGTTCAAAGTCGATGAGGAAAGGGAGCAATTTACTAGTCGAGTTACCATCTTTGTCGAATGACGTGGATGCTCGGTCGAACGAACAGGCGATACACCATCATCGTCACCATTGCGAAGATTCAACATTCAATTCGAGTCGGATTCAGAAGCGTTCGGATTCAGAGTTGTTTAAACTAGAAGGCGTAACTACCGTCGAAATTGCAGGAAATTCCGATTGCAGTCGGGAAGCAATTGAAAAAAAATGCAACGACCAAGACTCGAGAGACGACGTAAACGTGCACGATATTGTTTCGCGAAAATACCCTCGTGAAAGTAAATCCGTGGAAGGAAGCGAAACTCTTCTTACCACGGGTAACATAATTGAGCAAGATGTCGATGAAACGCAAATTCCGCAACAATCAGGATGTATTCAACGACCGCGTTCAAATTCATCTGAAGAAGCCGAAGAAATTCGAGAAACTTGGAAAGATAGTTTGAGCGTATCGCCAGATTCGATCGATCTTTCAGAGAAAACAAATTCGTCGAAACGTCTGGAAAGCGAACGGAAGAAGAACGGAGAGAGAGAGATAGAGAGAGAGGAGGGAAATGAAAGACAAGAACGATATCCAGAACCAAATGAACTCGAGAGAAAATTAATTGAAATAGAAACAATGGAGAAAAGCATCGAAAACACGTTAGTATCCTCTCGGACAATCTCCAATGATTTCGACAACGAATTCGGAGGATCGGAGCGTTCGATTGAATTTTCGACGAGAAATGTCGAACCAGATTGCGCACGCAACGAACAGGTCGCATCGCGCGTAGATGACGAGTGGACGAAGAAAAACTCAGACAAAAGTCAGAGTGCAACGAGCAACGAAAGTAACGAAGACAACGACGATAACATTGAAATTGAAAATGACTCGGTTGAAAATGAAATGTCGATTAGAAAACGTTCCGAGTTGTCCGACTCGGACAACTCGGGAACTTTCATCAACGACCAAGACAGTCGTAACAACGACAGTAGCGACGATAGTACGAACGTTGGAGAAATCAAACGTTGCAGCCGGTCTACCAGAGGAATCGATGTCTCTTGTTACGTACTTACCGAAGGTTCCCCTTGCGAAATACCGGAAACTGTGACCACCGTAATTATACCGGATAACGTTTACGATAACGTTTGTAAAATCGAGTTGGACGATAGCACTGGCGGCGCTCTCGACCAATTTGCAATTCCATCCACTTGGAACAGTGAAATTGAAACAAAGGAGGAGGGGAGGCACGGAGTGGAGCATTGCCAGGAGCAGAATCCATTCGGAGAGTATATAGGTCCAGAGACTATCGTTCACTATTCAAGCAGCGTTGATGCTCATTTTTTACGCGACGTAAAAGATGCTGCCGATCGAGTGTCTGCCTATCAAGAAGATCTTGCAAATATCAAAGAGGAGGAAGAAAACGAAGACGATCGATTTTCGATGGTTGTACAACGATCGTCCACCGTCGATCGTCCGCGTCGCGGTCGTATCGTTGATGCTTCGGAAAAGTCAGCCGAATCGATGAAACGTCAAAAGAGTATCGAGTGCGAAGCAAAAGTTTCGACGAGTTTCAGTCGAGACCAACAACAAAATAAGATGGACGGTAAAGAGGAGACATCAGCTTGCCTTCTCTCGAATATCTCCGATCCGTCATCGAAACGCGACTACGCAAAACATACTGCGAAGAATGATAATTTGACGAAGACTAGAGAGGAAGAGGAAAGGAGAACGTTCGATGATCGTTCGAGCGACGTTTCTCTGTCGTTCGAACAAGGTGTCGTTGGACCAACGATAAACGTACCCGAGTTGAACTTGGATTCGTTGCAAGACGTAACGATATCCTCGACGATCGGCGAAAGCGATTCAAAGAATCTTCTCTCAAACGAAAATGGCAACGTTATTTCATCCGAGGATGAAAATATTTCTCTGTCCTCTTTCGACGCCTTAGCTTCCTCTGGCTTCAACGAGAGGAAACTAAACGACCCGAACGATGAGACTTTATCTTTCGAAAACGATCGAGCAAGACCTTTCAGCGAACCGATAACTGAAATGACTAAAACTGGCAACGAGACTGAAAGCTATTCGGAATTTCAAAGAACAGAGAAATTTTCTAACGAAAGGGACGAAAAAGACGAAGGAAACGAATCTCGTTACGTGGAAGAAGAAATTGCAAGAGAACTAATACGAAATTTTATCATCGACAACACCAAAGTAGTTGAATCGAACGATTCGATGAAGTCCTCCTTGTCGCCTAAACCTCGAGCGAACAATACGAAGCCGAATCAAGCCGAAGACTTTGTAATTCAATTTCACCCATCTGTGCAAGATCCATCGGCGTCGAAAGTAGCGATCGGAGAGATTTCTTCTCATTGTCGAGGAAAGCTCGACAATGATACTCGAGCAGACTGTGAAAAGGGAAAAGGAAGAGAGAAAGATGAAAAGACAAGTGAGGAAGGACGAGAAGCAAGAGAAAACGAGGAAGAAGGAAACGAAGCAAGTATTATGTTATATTTTTCATCTTTCCTTTTTCTTTTCTTCTTCGCACCTCCCTCCCCTCCTCTCTCACTTCAAGCCACACGTATACAATAACGTCAAACAATATTTTATGCAAAGTCGTGAAAAGAACTTTCTTCTCGAATACTTAAAAAATATTGAAACTTTACACAAGTTATGCTATATGTGTGTGTGTGTGTGTGTATTCGTCGTTGTGGGTATATGCACGTATAAGCGAGTATAAAGCGTCTAAATGTTACACGTATCTTACACGTGTAGGTACCAAGTGCATAATCTATACACCTGTTTTTCTTTCTTCCATCTTCAAACAAGTGACGAGTCTTTGAATTCGACGACCAAATTTTTCAATATACACATGCACGCATGTATGTATGCAAACTAATTGCTCGTAGTAAGTAATTTTACAAGGTTGCTTTTCTTTCCCCTCTTTCACCTTAGGATGAAATGATGAAAATGGCATTTTCGGAAAAGGAGAGAAAGAAAGAAGAAATTGCACACGGTTTCTCTCGGCACACCGGAGAATTTCATGATTCTTTACCGCTACCTTTCATCGAAACTTCCAAATATATGCTCGTTCATCGTTCGAAACCTGCACTTCAAACGACGGATGATTGCCTCACGTTTCCAGCCAATCTCTATTCAGAAATTCAAGGATGTACAGGAATTTTCAACGTGCCTTCTCTGCATCGTTATCACAAGCTTTCTCCAACAGTTGTTGATATTTTCGAAAATTTTCATTTGCTCGTTAACGCATCGAACTGGAATCAATTATCTTCAAACACTTCACCTTGCATCATTCGCGTCGGACATGCGTCTGACCAAGTTCATACGACTGACAAAGCTGGCACGATTCCAATCTTCGAGGCAAGTTTCAACTCCGATCCCGACGATCTTCGGGAACCATTGGCGCTCGATAATACGCCACGACCTGTCATTATCGAAGAAATTTCGAGTATCGATCAAGGAGGAGAGCAAACAACGTTATTATCGCTTCATAAAGCAGATGCGAATTTTCCAAGGGAAATTGTAGGTCTTTGCTCTTCTCCCGAACAACTCTGCCACTCGAACAACGTCGAAGATAAAGACGTAGAAACAACTTGTGCATCAACATCGGTTCGTGAAACGACGAATCAGCTTATTGACAACGACAATTTGCCTACAGGTATCGGTATTGGCTCTACTACCCTTCGAGATAACGTAGAAAATGTGGAAAAAGAAGAAACAAATGAGTAAGAAAAAAATTATACAAATTATATAGAAATTATACGCAAAATATATTACGTACGTACGTACATATGTACGTATATTAGTAACATATATTTATAAATAAATTGCACGCTAAATTGTAGGGAATAAATTGTGCCTAATTTGTAGAAAAGGAATAGTTGACCAATCAAGAAGTAACTAAGCAAATAAATGAATAACTTACTCGTATCTAGATAGTATAGTAGACTCTCTGCTAGTCACGGTACTATATATATATATATATATACACACATACACACACTTACTTACTTACCTACATGCTTATTTATTTACGTCAGTAATTCTC
This sequence comes from Frieseomelitta varia, assembly GCF_011392965.1. Lineage (NCBI taxonomy): Eukaryota > Metazoa > Arthropoda > Insecta > Hymenoptera > Apidae > Frieseomelitta > Frieseomelitta varia. The sequence continues at coordinate 132,364 of NW_025110143.1, forward strand.
ATCGAGAATTTGCACGCAAACGATTTTAGCTCCATCTCAAACGAAATTACGTTGTTTCGTTTTCAACTAATTTACACATATTGGAAATTTATTTAAAACGAATTTCAACTGATACGCGTGTGGTACTACTACTACTACTACTACTACTACTACTACTACTACTACTACTACTACTACTACTACTACTATTTACACAATACAATTCGTACGTTTCTCTTTTTCAAAAGTATAGCTACCAAAGAGAACGTAGAATAGAATAGAATTGATCTTTAAACGAGAAATTTCAAGGCTAGCGAGACTAAATTTGTTTAAAATTAAATCTTGAGAGTGAGCGATATGCGTAGAACGAGCGTGGATCCTTAAGTGTCGAGCGACAATCGAAATAGCATCAGCGAGTGTCAACGATGTTGGCAACGATATCGACGCTACAAGTGCATGTAAGTACTTACATACCTACTATTTTCCGAATGATGAAAATGTAATGTTTGATCAGCAACTAGTTATCGTTCAATCGTTTAACAGTAACGTCTTGATACACGAATTCTCAACAGAGCAAGTTACGTCGATATTATTACATTTTCTGATATTCTCTACTATCAATGTCAGTCTCAGAGGTACGCAAAAATAAACTGGTTATACATATTTATTATACATGTACATCTGCATACATTTATTGTTTTCTTCCTCTTTTTTTTTTTTTTTTTTTTTTGCGATGAAACTGCTCAGATGCGAATTCGTAAAGCTTTTTTTCGATCACATCGTGTGTGAATCTGATTTCTTCTATTCTACTTTACTGAGGAGAACTAACAAGGACATCCATTGTCATTGCGTTTCTACGTTCATGCAGAATATTTTTTCTCCTTTTTAAATGGAAAATAATTGAAAAAGAGAAATGGAAAAGGGCGAGAAATGGAAAAAGAGCGACAAGAAAATGTTGCGGAAAATGTTGATAAGGTTAATAAAAAATCAAAAAGGAATTAAGAAATTAAATAACACAAGATATGTGTCAACGAGATTGAAAATTTCGTTTTTTTTTTTCTTTTTTTATTTACGAAATGTAAGATACTGGTCAATGATACATTGACGAGACAATAAATTTTTTCCGTGTACTGATATAAAAATATTTTGTTCAAAATTAAAGTATTCCATCGCTCGTGACGCCTTTGGTGATGATTTTCTTTTCATTCTTCATCTGCTCGATCTATTCTTCTTGCTTTATCTCTCTTCTTTTACGTCTTCTTTGAAATTAAAGAAATAGTACTTGATGTCTTCTCGCTTATCAAGAACAATGTACACGATGCATGTTTGTAGATCAACTAAACTTGAAATTTTTAGGTATTTTATTTCGCACGATGTAATACGTGCATATATTGTATTGTTAGTAAAAAAATATTTTTCATAAATGTCTGACTGTTTTTCATCATCTTTTTTCCCTCTCTTTCTCTTTCTCTCTCTCTCTCTTTCTCTCTCTCTCTCTCTCTCTCTCTCTCTCTCTCTCTCTCATTCGTTCACTCAATATCTACCTATGTATGTAACGTTCTCGTTTTTCCTTTTTCTTTCAATCTTTTCATCTTTAGTAATTGCATATAAAACACAAATGCAACTAATCGTCACGTTTACTTTGTTCAGTTATTGTTCAAAATCAGATTTGTTGATTCGATGGTTCATCATTCAACGCGCGTTTTATTTAACAATAAATAAAACATTAGTAAAATAAAAGCATCGTACGTCATTCAACTCCCTGTGGTAGAATTGTTTGTAGAATTTAAAAATATCTCAGTTTTTTTCGCTTTGTTAGGTAAGTAGGTGACCATCCGATTCGCGATAAATAATCATCGTATCAATTTACATGATAGTAGGCCATCTTCCAAATATATTGACATCGCGCAAGCAAGGATTTTGAATTTTCGAGCATCTCAAATTTTCCGAACTACAACCTGTGCATTGATTGCACGTACAGCGCATGCCTTCGCCACAAGTACCGAAAAGTTCTCTCGGCCCGCCGCAAGCTTCATCAGGTCCCTGAAAAAGTAAATGCGACTCTTGTCGGATTCTTAACGATTCAACACTGTCTGTTACTTAACATCTATTAACAAAAAAAAAACGACTCGCCTTTGCGCATTGCATTATCCCGCAAACATTTGACATTACAACACCATATTCGCATTTGTGGCAAAAGTCGCCACATCCTTTGCAATGTGATGCTATCTCTTGCTTTTGTCTTATCGACGGGTAACCGGAACATGTATCGTACCTAATTGAATCAAGTGTGTTACATATGTATACGTATTATATCACTTATTCTCAATAATATTAAACTTGGCATTAAACTTAATTAACGTTCGTGTTTCACGCGCGTAATAGAGAATTGAAAATTTCATCGCGTTCCGCCAAAGAACAAATTTAGTTTCTCTGCATCTTTCATCTATAACCATTTATACGTAGAAACATGCATGCATACATACATACATACATACATACATACATAAATATGTACATGCTTACATATTTATAAATAGTTATGAATAAAAATTAACGCGCACAAGTCGTGTAAATGTTAAATGAAAAAGCAAACAATACATGTTTTGTATATTTTTTTCTTTTTTTTAAGTAGATAATTCTAGAAACAATTAGTTCGAGCACAAGCGAACTGTAGAGTTGAAGTTTCTTACAGAAGAGCAATGACAAGCAGTACAGCTATGCGGATAGTTTGTACGGTAAACATTTCACCTTGTAGATCTGAAACAAAATTTAAACAAAATTCGATTAATTTTGCTGAAATAGAATCGAGTAAATATTATTTAACGTAAATACTTGAGAGATATTAGCGAGAATGCAGAATCAGTCAATTCAATCCAAATATTATTCGCGTGTCAAATAATTAAACTGCAAAGTCCATTGATTTTTCTTAACTTCGAATTTGGAATTTGGAATTTGGAATTTGGAAGGAAATTGATAGGAATGAAACGAGAGGAGGAAGTATCGATACTTCGATATTCGTGTCATCCGCAGTCTAACAAGGCAAATTTCAAGAGGAAAATTTCTAAAATATTTATGAAATTATAAAAATACTGTGTCCTATTTACACATATATTGTTGAATACCGCAATAGACAACTATTAATCGGCCACTATTACTCTGTGCGGTGAACAGAAGAAGAAGAAAAGTTACATACTTTGCATGCTTTGCGATTTAAAACTAAGGATTATTTATCAAATTATTTGTATTATTAGTTATTTATCAAGTTATTAAAATAATATTAAGTAATAACCAATTCGATGCCTCGTTTACTTTGTTACTTTACTTTACAAGCAATAAATATCAGCTATCACACAAGACTAAGAGACGATTTATCTACATAAATAACACATATGTGTACATATCGAGACACGTTACTTGTGTATTTATTTAAAAGAATATCTAAACATTCGCGAATGAAAACTTTTATTAAAAACGAACAATCCAAATAGGTAGCGGTATCCTTTTTCATTTTATATACCTACATGTGTATCGTATCAATACTTTAAATTTTCCTCCTTTATTTTTTACATAACTCAACTTTAATAGTTTGTTATTATCCATCTGTTACGTATTTATACCATGATATAAATACCACAGATAACACTGTTAACAAGATAATTTTTTGATCGTTAAAATATTTGTATATTGTTTTAAATTTCAATTAAATTCACTTATATTAAATTTCATTATTATTCTATTTCCATTTTTATGTCTGTGTATGGATATGTATTCATTTAAAAAAATTTATATATATATATATATATATATATATATATATATCTTATGTCTAGTAACAAGAAAAAGTTACAAGTTAAAAATTGTTTACGAACAAACTTTCACTTAATCATTAAATATCTAGAATCAACTCATTTTCACACTATCTTACCAAATATACGTCTAAATTCATCACATGTATATATACGTAATTTCTTTTTTTCTTCTTTCATGCACTGTGAAAAGAAAAAAAATGAATGATAGAACAATAGAACACTGAAACAACTGTAACTGTTACTTGAGATTCAGTTTGAACTGATTAAAATTTCAAAATTTATTCGCGTTCAAATAATTTTTATACATATATATGTATGTACATTGTACATCCGAATAGAGAGTAAATCTAATAAACTTCTTATTAAATGCACAATCTTCGTTGAAAAACATTCGGAGGGAAAATAATACGCAACACATTCACGTGTAATTATATGTATGTACGTAAGAGTACATACATATATGTGTGTATTTAAGGTTCTTAGATCACACTTCTTTTTGTTACAGTGTTTCCATTCGAAACCTTCATTTTAAACCTTCTCATTAATTTTTTCTTTCGCTCTCGCAGAAATGCATAATAAAGTTTGAACAAGTAATTTTTGTTAAATAAATACTAACTTTATCAATTTTTGCCAACAAAGTAAATGAAAAAAATTGATCGTTGCTAACAATAACATAGTTATTAAATGTTACACAATAATTTCCCACTTTGCATATAAAATATCGTTTCGAAAATTTTTTAATTTAATTTAATTTTATTTTATTTCAATTTTCTTTGATTCCATTTCATTTTATTTTATTCTATTTTAATTTAGTTTAATCTTTTTTAGCCTAACTTAATTTCATTCTATTTATTATTTTTGTTCAATTCAATTTTAGTTTCGTCAATAATATTAAACGTTGACTACGTTTAGTCACGAGTTAAAAATTAATTACATATTCCGCATTGATTAGTTCTATCGATTTTATTAAAGATACAAATTTCTTTACACTTACAATTCATTTCAGGTACAATTATTTTATTAATACCTTCTCGTATCCAATTTTCCTCTTTTCCCTCTTTTTTTTTTTATATCTCCCTCTCATTTACGCACTTTCTTCTGTTCTTTCTTTTCCACTGTCTCCTTTCATATTAAATTTGAATTGGACAACAGAAAAAACAAGATAGAAGAAGGCTATACAGAAATATGAATAAAATGAATGAATGTGTGTGCGCGTGTGTGTGTGTGTACGAATCTATGTGAATATGTATGTAATCATGTAATGTAATGACAAACGGGTGACCGTTTACAGAAAGCATACGGTGCTCACCCTATGAAGATGTTCTTCCAAATGTTTCTAGTTGAAACGTAGAATTAAATAACAATGATAATGTTCTCTTTACCAGAGTAAGGAAAATATGACAACGTGAGGACACGAATATACGAAGACGGAAAGACGTTGAATGCGCTATTGAAGCCAAGTGCTCTTTGTTTTATAGGGACGTGAAGAAAGGACAAGAGGAGAAAGGGGAGAAGAAGGCACATAGCCGCTCATTTAACAGTCGATATATCTATTATCGTTTCGTCACAAAAGATGATCTAGGTTGTCAAGCGAAATCCTTGTTTCCTGTCCTAATTATCCATCGTGTCGTGAATGCTCTTCTAGACACGTCTTCTCCTGTTTGCGAGGATTCTCTTGACGAACACATCTATTAATATGTAAATTTCTTCAGTTCAGCGTTACGAAAAATAAAGATGGTCATTCATTGACATGTTATTTCATTGACTTGTCACGCTTCGCTAACAAATTTACTTCACTAATGAAATCGAATAACCAATGAGGAATTGACGTTCTGTCGACACGAAACTATCATCTATTGTCAAATTATTTTTTATGTATTAAAAAGCTCGTAAAAAATTGTCACGTTTTATTTTAAGGATTTCAAAATATTAATAAAAGAAAGAAAGGGGACAAAGAGGGGGTGAGAGAAAGATAGATTGATAGATAGATATTATAGAGAGAGGGGGAGGAGGGGGGGGGGCGGGGGAAGGATGATAATAATAAATAATAAATTAAGATATTAATATTAAATATGTTTTTGCGTACAAAAGGTGCTACCTATGGTCATCTGGAACCAGCTAAACACCTTCCTCGTACGATTGTACGATCCTATCGATCGAGTGGAGAACCTTTTCCTTAAAATGAAGAATATCTCTATGATGACGAATCAAATGATGTTTCTAATGCTGGCTGATCATGTTTTTATAACAGAACCGAAAATGACGTGCCTTTACACACTGATGTTTTACAATGTTGTTACTTACTGCATTAGTTATATTAAGGAACTGATCGAAAAGAAAGATTGGTCACCTTACGTGACTCTCACAGAAACGTCAAAAATTAAACACTTAGCCATGTCTGCTACCAAAATAGTGTTAGAATGGACTAAAGCCATCACTTTTATTGTAACATTAACATTCATGCTCCTTGTCTTTGGCTTGCATCAAGGTCTTGAGCATTACAAGTGAGTAACAATTACCATACGAGGAAAAATGTAGCAATGAAACGTATTAAAATATACGTATACAATTATACACATACATATATTCTTATTGTAGACCATCAACGAATTACATAACGATAACGTGGATCTATTATTTGACAACGGAGAAAGTGTTTGTTGAATTGTTTCCGTCAATCTTGAAATCTTTTCGTTTGGAGATTTTTGAAAATCTTGAAGAACTTTACGCCTCGATGATATTAAAATCATTTACCATTAGCGCTTCTGCGTGCCTTATTATAATACTCGCGCCACTAGTGTCCTGGAAATTTTTATTTATTGCCATCTATTCCAACATTTATTTGAGATTAAAAGATCTGTTACAAATATCTGGCCCCTTGTTAAAACTAGAACGTGAAATGTTGAATTGTTATAGAAAAGCAACGGCTGAAGAAATTAAACAATTTGATGATGTGTGCCCTGTTTGTCTTTGCGACATGATCAGGGCGAGAGTAACACCGTGTTACCATCTTTTTCATGCTGATTGTTTACGTCAGTGTCTCAAGACGAATGATACTTGTCCCATGTGCAAAAGAGGATTAACATTAGGATCAGTAATTTCAAGTCAGTAATAAATGTAACATGTTACAGTCACGATTCTACCGTAAATATCACATCTAATTGATTGAGGCTGATCAATTGATTACTCAATTGAGCGACTAATTTATGAAAATATTAAATATTTATATTACGAGTTATTGAAAAAAGATAACTTACAAATATAAATTTACAAAAATATTATTATTCATGTGTTGAAATTGAAAAATCCTTTAAATCGTTCGTTATCCATACAAATTATTATTCATAAAAAAATCAATAAAAAGCAAAGTTATTACATTTGTGTTATAAACATTGATGTTCTATAATCGCACATGAAATAACAAATGATTTGTTAACGGGATCGTAACCTTATATTCTGTTTGAATTACAAATTGAATTTTCTATTAAATGTACATCCGTTACTTGGCAAATTGAAAATAAAATCAACGCAAATTAATAAGAATTATATTCATACAACAGCTTTTTAAGAAATACTTTCCCTTCCTCACATTTTAAAATCTCCAACACAAAATGTTTCCAATAATTTCTATTATTTTACATAATTATTCTCCTACGTATTTAACAGTGGTCTCTATATATTCACCATCCGGACTATCATAATTCTTTATTGGTGCAGTATATACCGGTCCTGTTACGCTATACGGCATGTATAAATCATCAAACTGAAACAAGATGTGTTTTACAATTTTCGTAAATACATATTAAATAGTATAACATAAGTGTATATTGTCATAATATATGTGTGTGTGTGTGTGTGTGTGTGTGTGTGTGTGTGTATAAAATATATTTACTTCAACTGCTTTTTTATAAAGTTGCTTTGAAACAGCTTTTAATTCTTTCAATGCTATTTCTTGTGACTTCATAATAGAGTTTATAACATGTAAATCCTTTATCCACTGAGCGTGTTTATATTTACACCATTCTTTTTCTAATGATTTTCGCCTCTCTATTTCTTTTTCTGACAATGGTACAGACAAGTGATGACTTCTTTTCCTAAGAAACATTTGTTTAGGTATAAATATATAAAGAATAAAAATTGACCTTGTGTATGTAAGACATTCTCAGTAAGTCATTACGCAAAACGTACTCATTTTGTAATAACTCAGGTAATGTATCTATTTCAAAAATTGGTTTCATATGATTTGCATGTTTTTCTAACTGACGCATTCTCTTTTGTAGTTTCTTTCTCCTCCTCTCTTCTCTGGCTCTAACAATTGCAGGATCAAGTCTTTTCTTCTTTTTAAGTGGTTCCCCTCTAAAATAAACATAATGCAACAATAAATTTGCTTGTCCAGAAAAAAAAGTGATACTTATGATACTTACAAAAGAACTTCAGTCGCTCGAAAATATAATGGATGTATATATGTGGAAATATTGCGTGAACTGCTAACTAGACAGGATCTACATTGATAAATGTTTATGAATAAATATATTTAAAAATAGTCGTTCAGTCAATAATAAATACCTAAAAACAGCATTCGCCAAATTTAATACACCAATCATTTCTGTACACTCTATTTATTTCGATTTTTTATTAGTCTGCCCTATTATTTTGGAATACTTTGCGACGTGTCTATCTAACCTCTCAAATGTTTGTGATTTTCATACTAAAATTATTGTGAATTCATAATTCTAAACAATTATTGAAAGAAAAACGTAAATAATGAGTAATGAATGAAGTACGAATAATAAGTAAATGACGATAAGAAATAGTAATTAATAATATCGTATTCACAATAATGATGGCAACTCTGTTCAAGCATACCAACAAGATAATGAACATGATTATTAGATACAATTAGAAAGAAAAACTAATAAAATTTTTTCTAAATTTTCTTTTTTAACTTGCAATATTTGTGAATTTTTGTCGTCCTCAGAAAGAAAAGAATTAAAAATTATAATTTTTATTTAACAACGCAAGTGGTTAGAATTGGTTATCTATAAAATTGGGATTGACAGAAAACCATAAAATGTGCACATTAAACTTATCTGAATACGATACGTTTGAGATAGAAAAAATCGCGTGAGTGTTCTATTGTGTATATATTTCTTATAATCTTATAGTTTATAATAATATTTGATTACTTCATTTATTATTATTTGTAGAACTACTTCCTTTCCTGCTGATACCATAGAAGCACACGATGCTGTGCCTTTTTGTAAAAAATGTGGTAATCAAGAGGCTCAAGTTTTTTTGAAAAATAAAAATGAGTATTGTAAAAGATGCTTTTTAATAATACTGAGGCATAAATTTCGAGCAACTTTAAGTAAATCTAAATCAGTGCATACAAATGACTCTATACTTGTTGCTCATTCTGGGAAAGCAAATTCAACTTTACTTTTGCATCTTATTACAACTGATATGAATGAATCAATTTCCAAAAAACTTCAATTTTCGTTTAAAGTTCTTTACATAGATGGTAAATATTTCTAGCTCTGAAAAGAAAAACAAAAAAATAAGTTGTACGCTTTTTATATTTTAATATTCTTTGTTTTATTTATGCAGATGGTATAGTGAAAGGACGTTCTATCAAAGAAAGAGAATCTATTCAAAGCGCATTAGCCAAAGAAGCTGAAAATTTGCAGTTAACTATGTATATTCTACCTTTGTCAAATTGTGTAACTGATAGTATCTGTGAAGAGATGCAGCTAGCAAATGCCCCATTAATGAACATGACTAGTGAGAATACAATAGTACAGGAAATATTTGATAATTTGGAAAATGATACAGCCAAAGATGAATTACTGCAACAATTAAGACTAAAATTACTTGTATCCGCAGCTCGTAAACTTAATTGCAATAAAATTTTCATTGCTGATGCATCTGTTGATCTTGCGGTAAAAGTTCTTGGCAATGTATCGACTGGAAGAGGTTCTCAGTTGCCTTTCAATGTTGCATTTTCTGATACGAGATACAAGGATGTAACACTACTTCGGCCACTTAGAGATTTTACACGCGATGATATAACTGGATATTTGGAGTGTTATAATCTACATCCAATTTTTAATTGTGACAAATATAATTCTTCTTTTCCTGCATCCATACGAAATGTTACAAGAAATTTTGTTTATAAATTAGACTCCGAATTTCATAGCACTGTACCCACGATATATCGTACTAGTGAAAAATTAGCCGCAAAAAGAATGGAATGTGAGAACAGCAACACAAAAATCGATGATAACGTTAACAGTGACAATAATATCTGTGTACTTTGTGAATTAACATCAGATTCCTCTTATTTATCAAAGGAACAACCATCTGTTGCACAGGCAAAGTTGTTTTCTAAATTAGTTTCTACAGTTGCAGACACTTCATTAAATATGGCTACAAATTCACTAAATATTCATGAACTATCAAGTAATGAACAAATTAAAAGCATAAATGCTTCAAAAGAAGAGAAACATCAATGTCAGAATGACATTCATAAATCTATTCTGAAGCAATCGATAATTGAAAAATATCTATGTTATGGTTGCAGACTAATTTTTCTAAATTCAAAACAAATAGATAACATTCTGCCTAATTTCATTTCCAATGCAATTAAAAAAAAGTCGCAAATCGCACATCTAGAAAAAGAGATAAGCGACTTTTTATTGTAACTGATAGACAAAAAACAGTATTTATACACAAAATATGTTTCCAGTATATTTCTGACAAAGGAACTTCTGAACTATTTTGGTAACAGAGACATTTTGAATAAATAAAAATGGTGAAATAAAATACGATATTTATTTATTTAGTGGATACCTCGGATTTTGTTCAAATTTTCCTATGTTGGTAGAAATTATCTAAAAGGGGTAAAATATTCTGCTAAAATGTAGTGTTGTAGACAATTATAAACCCTCTTTATCATAATTGAAAAGTGTGAAATTTAAGATTGAACATATCTTTGAAGTAACTTGAACAATTGTCCAATCCAAATATAACATAAATCTAATTCTAAGCCAAACCGAAGATCTGATTAGTATCTTATGACAAAAAAACTTGCTGTTTAGTCTGTAATAATTCATAATCTGATAGATTTTGACAAGCCAAGACTAAAAATACACGTTTTATCTTTAAGAATTTATTGGTTCAAAGATATTACATATTTTATAAACTGCGTTTTGGAATAGATATATTTTAATCGACCGCAAATCCATGCCAATTCGAATAATATTTTGGATCTTAATTTTTGAATCACCAAAAATCCTTTTCATAAATATTGTTTATCTAAGAAAATCTGTATGGACCAATCGGATAGAGAAGCCAATATGGCGTCATACTAACCTGTCAAATACGCTGAAACACTTAATTTTATAGCTGTTCTGTATGGCCTTTGAACCAATGAATTTATAAAATTAAAATTTGGAATTTTTATCTCAATCCGTCGAAGTCACAATTATAAAAAAAAAAATTCATAGTTTTTGATTATCTGCAGTAAGATCAATTCATCTGCAGTCAAGATCATCTGCATAGTTTTTTTACACCATTCATTTCATAATTTTTACAGCTTTTTGACATTCTGTCAAATTTACTTGACAAAAAGTATAATACACACACATGAAAAATAATCTTATTTATTTAACAAATTAACTTCATTTACATCTTACAATAGATAGCGATGCTAGTGAAATTGTAGCAATATCGCTGGTTACTGGTTACACAACAGAGAATCGAAGAGAATAGACGTATTTTGAAATTCAACGATTTATTTGAGTAGAATTGGTTTCTTATACACGCGTACGCATTAAATATTTTATTAGGTAATATATTAGATATTATTCGTATCTACGTGTTCATATCATAATATAAAAATAAATAAAATATAAAAAGAGGTATTATACAGAGGTTATATTAATGAAAATGCAACATCTATTTTAATTTTAATGTTAATTATTCAAGTACTAATATTTTTCTGTGCTTTTAAATTTAATAATAATATATTATTTATAAATTTTAGAATCATGCATGACATTGACAGTGATTTGTATAAATTCACGCCTCACAAAGTAGCAATAAATAGCCCTTTAAATGAAAAGGCTTCAGTTCTGGCTCATACTCAGTATCATGCTGAGTGTAGAGATTTTGAACTAAACATAGCTAAATGCATTGATGCATATGGATTTCACAAAGCGATACAAAAGTGTAAACCACTGATTCATGATTTTGAAGAATGTCTTTTTCAAGAAAAAAGAAGACACAGACGTGAAATATTGGTTTCAGAATTCCATCGTCAAGTCAAAGCTGGAGAAAGAAAGTATGAAAAGGCACCATTTATCTCTACGCTTTAGAATATATTTAAAGCAGCATACTTTTATCTCTGAAGTAGTCAATGGAATAAGTTAAATTGTATAAAACATCAAATTGTATAAACAGTTCACATGATGACGAATCAAAAGAATGTATGGTTTATTTTTCCATTCTTTCTCCTACCTTACATACATTCCAATATTGTTATCTCATGACTTGCCAGTGTTTGTCAAATTGTATTACTAAGTACATTGAATTTAATGCAAATGAATATAGTAATGTAATAATGACAAAGCAATATTTGTTATTTCTTTCCCTTTCTTTTTCTTTAAATTTAGCAAAAAAAAAAAAATTGTATTAGCAATAGTGAATAAAAAAAGAAAGAATTATATATTAATTTCAAGATGCAATTGAGTCGATACGAAAGAAAAATGGGAGGGAAGAGAAAAGTTGAAAATGACATTACGATCAATTTACAATTGAACATGAAAGCGAATTGAGCGAAGAGAAAGATGCCGTGAGGAATAATACAGCATATACATAGATGTTTCGGGTAAAGCGTCGCTAGATGGCAGGAAGATGTTAAACGAGAGTGGATGAATGGTATAACGTGCAAAGGCTTTTAGCAAGTATCTAGATGGGTAGACGGGTACGCGGGCAGACGGGCATGCGAACGAACACAGAAAGATACGTAAGCAGGACGGTAGGTTGCCGACTTGTTAGGCCGGAAGGCGGGCGCACCTGTCTGTCATCAGCGCCGACTGTCAATCTTACTGACGCTGGCGCACACGCTGCGAGAACCCGCCGCATTCGTAGTGTTTATCTGTCACAGAGAACGAAAAATTAATCATAACGAGAAGTAATACGGCCAGAAAAGGACGACGTGACCGAAAGAAACGCAGAAAAACTACAGAGAGATAAACCGGTGAGTTGTCGAACGACAGATCAGTTGGGTGAAGAAGAAAACGTGAGAGGGAAAGAAATCGCAAGACACGCCGCGTGTTAACTGTTCAACGATATGGACATGGCATATCTTTCGGTGTTGTTTGTCATTCATCACTCGTGTTCTGAAACTCGATGACCGGCAAAAATCGAGTTAGCTCGCGTTGCACGATCATGCAATATTTTCGTCGTGTTAGTGCACGCGTCCCCACGAATTATTGGTTAGACTTTGTACATTTTTTTCTTAGTTTATTCGTTTATTACGTTATAAATATGACACGACTCCTGATAGTATTTAAACAACGTATTTTCTACCTCTGATCATGCCATTTCTTTCTTTATTTGACAGTTGATCGAGTATCAAACAATTACCTCAAGTGAAACCACGAGGACGTTACCAAACCGCGAATACATTGTGCCTACCTCAATTTTTTCATTATGGATCATCGCATTGGTGAGTGTGAATCAAATCATTATTCGCTAGGCTCGTGAAGCAATCATTCAGCAGTGAATTCATACTTTCGTTTTAAAAGTATCAGTTGCTTGCGAACGAAATTCGTCATTCGCATTATGTCGAAAATTGCGATTACGAGACGCCATCATCTACAATGCTATATAACGCGTGGCTGCCGAGCTAACATGCAGTCAGCGAACCAGCTAGCTAGTTAGGCACGTGGTGGCGCGCCACGGCGCGGACTTCGTTACTTCTACGGGGTTCACCAGTCTTGTCCCACGGAATCCGCTCTTCGTTATAATTACCAACTGTCATTCTGCTTTTTCCGTCGTGCCTTCCATGCTTGTCCGCTTGCCTGCCTGCCTGCCTGCCTGCCTGCCTATTCACTCGCTTTGCGTGCACGCGCACCTATACATAGTATGTATACGATTATGTTTACGCGCTTGATGCTACTTGCGACTTCTGATCACCAATTGCTTCGTCTTCTTTATGCCTTTATATTTTCAATATGAACTTTCTATCTGCTTTTATCACAAGTTTCCAGACATAATGAAAGACGTAATGAAACTTGTGTAATTTATTCGATAAATTAATACATACGTACGTGTATACGTATAATTTCAGGCAGAGAGACATTTCTTTCAAACAATAATTGGTATCGAATATGTAATTATATTCACATTCAATTAAATCGGATTAATTTGCAATTTCATTTATAATTTGTAGTTTAAATCAAGTTCATCAATTGAGATTTATATTTATTTTCAATATATTTTCAAAATTCTACACGTGTACGTATATGCATATATATATGCACGTGGTACATGATACACACATGATAGGCATATACATACATACACACATCATGCATACATATGTATATATATATATGGCACCCTGCCTCATATGATCCTGTGTAAAATGATCTTGATATACAAACAACTAATATTTCAATCAATCTTAGTTTATATGTATGTACATTAATCCGTTTTTCGTTTTGTTATTTTTATTCCTGTGTACAGGAGAATATAATAATTTTCAATTTACAAAATATATATTTGCAATATTTCCAATCGAGAATGATGCATTGTCAGATTCTTTGCAAGTTGAATGTTTTCAATGATGTCTGCTGTGTTATATAACATACACGTATAAGCACGTATAGGCACGTTTAATATTGTAGAAATATGCAAATTCGTACTTGATTTTTGAAATTACAAATTGTGTTTCATCGCAATATGTTCTTTTATAACATGTTTAACGTACTTAACAGCATTACGAAAAAATTTTGTACAAAGAGATGATTTAGAAATGCTAATTTCAGCAAATAGCAATAAATAGTAGATTGGGTATTGGATAGTAAATTGGTGGGTAGATAGGTATGTGTGAAAGGTTTTCTTTCTTCAGTGAATGATGCTGCAAAGTAATTATAATTATATATCTTTATAATATTTGAGAACATGACAAGAGTAATAAAAATGTTAAAGTAATAGAAGTTTAACAAAATCAAGTTCGGATTTGAGTTCGAGATTAGCAAGTCGGTAAATGGGTCGCGATACACGACGTTATCTAGCTTTGGTCATTGGCCAGTGAAACTCGTTTAAGAAGACGCGAGAGTATTGTGTAACACGTCTAATAATAGTAATAATAGTAGTACCAGTAGTACCTAATAGTATGGGTAACAAGCAATACGAAATCTTATGGAAGCAATTATTGTATTTCTTTTTTTTCCATTAATTTAATTTAAAAAGAAGGAGCATATAATACATATATTTGATGAATTTAAATTTAACTTAAGTACTTTTAAAAGATAAATAGTTTCCCATACTCGCGCGCAGAACAAACATCTATACATATACAGAACAAACTTTTTTTACACATCGATTTTGTTGTTCTCAAGTATCGACCTTGTTCGACACAGTTGTCGTTATCGCATATCTGGTGGCAAATTTCTTCTTATTTTTTTATGTTATATCATACGTTATATTATATTGTATTTGATGAATATTCTATCAAATTATATCACAATATTCTATCAATTATATATAATTTAATATTACGTTTTCATGGTATATTTTGTAATTGAATTGTCAATCAAATTTACAAGGGGATGTAGAAAAAAAAGGCGGAGTACGTTAAGAATAATGCAGAAAGTATTTTATAAGTTGAGCTTGTTACTGTTATTTCGTGTCATCGTATCTTTGCCTTGTTATATAACCGATAGTAGTGCAGCCATTCACGTTAATTATTTCGTTTTGATTCTTTTTCATGTGTTCCGAGAGTTTTTGATACCTGTTTTTATCAATCATCAAAGTATAATTATCAAAGTATCGTTTTATTTTATTAGAATGTTACGAAATATTCAGATGTGATGTCAGATTTCTTTAAATCTTTGAATGTCATTGATCGAAAATGAAAGTGCTTTATTTATTTTATAATACACGTTTTTTGATCAACGATTTCACAAAAGGAGATATCTGCTTATGTTAAATGATAATAAATTTGTAAATATCCGCGTTTGTTGTTTTGTTGTCTGTTTAGTTTTTGCATACGATAGGATCAATTTTATATATAATTGGTTTAACGAAATCATTCACAACAACAATTTAACTAATTTATTATCTGTTATCAGTATCGTAATTTTTAGTCCCTCCATGCATTAGATTTTACGTTCATACAATACATATATACAGTGTTCGAGGTTATCGTGTCAAATGTCGTGAGAGCATGGAGGCTATCGTAACTGAAATACGATATTGTGAAGTAAAATTTCTTCGATTTGAATAATCTCGATCTTTGTTGATAATAGAGGGGGGAGGGGGGGGGTGAAGGGGGAGGAGGAAAGGGGAGAGAGAGAGAGAAAGTTAATGGTTGTTTCGTTCAATATCAATAAGACTTCGATGTTAAACGTCAATAAGACTTAAATTTTGTTTTGCAAAATTGTGCATTATTATCGCGGCATGCAAATGTAAATCAAACACGAAATCAAAGGTTTTTCTCACATGCGTAATCTATTGAAATAATCTGAATCTATTGAAATAATAAGATACATGATATCTGAACATCGAATGATTATTAGAACGAAATAGTTGAGAAGACATGCTACGGCGCAAAGCACAAGCAGCTCAAAGGCCGTATCTAAAATCGTTCTATGCCCGCTGACCTATGAAGAATGTTCGTCTCTCCTCTTGAATCGATGTTCCTTTGCGCTTCGAAAGTTTGAAGCTCGCCTGTATAACATACATATTGTATTTTATCGTATTGTATGTATGTATACTCTCAAAACATCTTTCTAAAAACTTTGTTCGATGAACGTCTGTACGTTCCATTTAATCGATGTTAACAACCGATACATCGATTTGAAGTTTTCTTTCTTTTTTTCTTATTCATTTTTCTCTTTTCCTTTTTCTTTCTTTTCTTTTTTTCTTCCGACAAACTCGCGAATTCGAAAGAAAGTGATGATCCCGTTGCTTGATCGATTTGTTGTCCGAGAAACGATGTTTTAAATAGATTTTCTAGATAGGTTTCCATGTGTACGTATGTACATATATATGCAACGTAATTGTATATATTATCTTGATATGTGGTATTCGTTTCTCTTAAATGCAAACATTAGAATAAAAAAATTTTTCTTTCTTCCTTTCCTTTTAATTCTTTTAGTTCAAAGGATACACCCGAAATTTTGAAATGAATAACTATTTTGTGATTTTTTCATTACATTTATATGAAGATATCTACAAAGTCAGCAGTTTCCTTCGATTTATCTGACTTGCGTTAATGATTAGTTAGATAATGTGAGGTACAAATTTATTGATAGTTACGTATATGATCCAACATAATTCGTTTAAACCATTTAAAGAAACTAACAAAGTCTCGCAAAGTAATTAGATTCGAGGTACTAAACAGTTTTTGTAACGATTACGATCAAACGTATCGCCTGTTGCGCAATTTGGTTTGGATAGAGTGAAAATCTATTGACGTATTTCACGTGTACGTACGTATATATAAGTATGAATAAGCATGTTAAAAAGTTTATTCGAAAGAAAATAGTAACAGACACGCCATGTATAAATTTTTCAGTTATTCAAGAGCAAAAATATTCATGATAAACGG
The DNA here is from genome assembly GCF_011392965.1 of Frieseomelitta varia. Classification (NCBI taxonomy): domain Eukaryota; kingdom Metazoa; phylum Arthropoda; class Insecta; order Hymenoptera; family Apidae; genus Frieseomelitta; species Frieseomelitta varia. The sequence goes on from NW_025110143.1 coordinate 149,998, forward strand.
GTAAATTTGTTACCAAATGAGTAACAGAGGAAAAAAAAACTAGGGATACGATAACAGGCATTAGAAATATCATCGATTGAAATGGTCACGTAAGGGTTGAGTTGATAAGATAAAAATACACTTTTATGAAAATTCGGAGATAGTTTCAATAAATTTTTATTTGAACATTGTGAAAGCGAATTTCTGTACGTACTATGAAAAGGAAGTATCAAAAGTTTTCGAAGAAATCTAGATATATTCTATTTCGAAAAAAATAGATGCACGTAATATACTATACATAGGTAAATCGTTTGCGCTCATTATCCACGTAATTTTTGTGACTTTCTTAATATTCACTTAAATGGACATACACAAATACGTTACAAAAATACGTTTAGTACAGCGCATAAAGGAAAATCATGTGTTATTTTATGCTTGGCATAAAAATATTCTGTGTTATTTGTTTTTGCGAGATAATGAGAAATTTCTTTATTTTACATAAGGGAGAAGGGATTTTTTTTTTTTTTTTTACATTTGGACGATGGAAAATAGAAGACATTTGGATCTTGAAAACGTATCGAAATAACGACTAGCGTTTCGACTGGTTGCACGTGCAAACGATTTGTGCTTTTTCTGTTCTTAGATTATATTCTATCTTGTAACCTTATCTCGTATTATCTTCTCTCGTATCTCTACCTTTTTACGCGTACGTTCAATGAATAACACGCTTTTTTGTAATGTGCGATAAACATGTAAAATTTTCTTCTCTTTCTTCCTTTTTCCATTTTTTGCTTCTCTCTTATCTTGGAATATGCATTAGTACGATATATCGTAAAAAAAAAGGTATGAGATAAATAAAGTAAGTCCTGTGAAATTGAGTCCGAGAAAGAATCTAAAAAAAAGAGATATAAAAAGTCCGATAAATCATTTGCAGTTGAAATTAAATATTAAAATTACGTTTTTCTTATAACTGATATATAATGTGTAATGAAAATAGGGCCAGGTAGTAAGTACTTGGGTGTAAGTACATGTATATTTTATGTATTATGTATATTAAGAATATCGATAGAAATAGAGAAAGATAAAGAAATATTAGTGCTTTCATGTACGAATAACATGATTTCAGATGCCTAAAAATTCAAAGGCATTTTAATACGTGAACGATAAAAGGAATGAGGGAGGGGAGAGTGAGCCTTAACGAAATAATCAGTTATACAGTCATGTTACTAGTAGATAGATGTACATACATATATGTAACTGGACTGGAATATGTTTCCCGCCAATAAAGTTCTTGTACCTGCTTTGGAAGGGATAGGGATAACGCACACGCTGTCGTTACTAAAAACACGCCGGGCAACGGCTTTCGATGGATTCTTACGAGGTCTGTATGGCGGGAAAGACGCAAATAGGAAGGGGGCCAGGACTTGGGACAGAGTGAGAGTCTAATGGCTGACAGGCCAAGAAGCGGGAAGCGGGAAGTGGATACGCGCGCGCAAATCTCTCTCTCTTTGCTAGACGCGCACATGCACTCATTCTCATGTTTGATTTGTCTCTTGTCAGCCGCCTCTGTCAAGCCGGCTTCCGACATGGTTGGTCCAGTCGCGTTGTAGACGTCGTGCAGTTGTGTTTGATCGGTTCTTTTCGATTGAATCCAAATAACGCGAAATTTATTTCAGCTTTTTCGTGACCGTAAATAAATACACATAAGTGTTACGTTGCCGCACAGAACTGAGTTAGATGTGTTTTCAGTTCAGAGGGAAAGGATCACACGGTTTTGTTCCTGCATATTTTTTGTTGTTATTGCCTCTCCAAAACTTTGTAGGCAGGCCATATCATGAACGAAACATTTCTCAATCGAAACGAATAAAGTGAAACAAATAAAATGATAATCAGGGAATTGTATTATAATCGGAAATTTCGAGAAAACTGAACTAATTTTTGAGCCTATCGAAGAAGATCGAAGAATGACGAGAAGAGAAAAGCGCAGTGCAACGTCTGAAAATGACGAAGAAGACAAAACTTTTTTTCTAGTTTCGTCAGGCAAGATAGCTGTGTTACGTGAAAGACGTTGAAACGCGTAACTTGTGACCGTTTTTTTGTAACAATTAACGATGTAACGACAATATCAGTCAACGGAGGGAAATGAACAGTGTTTAAGATGATTGGATATCTCAACGTTGAAATTCATCACTGATTTAACCGTGATAAATTTTATAAACGGAGCAAAAATCTTTTGTACTATTTCTTTAAATTGAAAGCAAAAGTGACAAATTCAAAGAACAAAAATAAGTGACAACGAGGAGGAGGAGGAGGAGGAGGAGGAAAAAAGGAGAGGCTTAACGACAAAAGTAAACGTACGTTAATCGCAAATTCTAAAATTAATCTGCAGTGCAAACGTGGTTATAGAAATAATATAAAGTAAAGCATACAACGAAGCATGAAGAAGATTTCGAACATCGAGCATCTTGGTAAATTTCTTCGTTGAAATTCTCAAAATTATTTTAATATTGTGTCGAGAGATATTTTTTTACAACGTGTACCAGTTTCTTAAAATCTTATAGTAATTACAAGAACATCATGTTACCACCAGCCGCTATGCACATGGAACAAAAAGAGAGTACCGAAAGAATGACAGGTACACAACAATATCTTCATCAGTATCGTAACCAATATTATCACGATGATCAGCATCAACATCCTCGACATCCACAGAAGCAGCAAGGTTATCATCGTTATCGTCGTCATTATCGCAACGGTCATCACCATCACCATCATCATCACCGTCACCACCACCATCATCATCGTCACCATCGGCACAAACATCAATTTAACCCTCAAACCGATCAACAGTCACAGCGTAATTCTCGTAATTCACGGAGTACAGAGGGTCGTCGTACAATATCACCTTTATCGTCATCGATTATACCACACAATAATAATTCTTCCTCCACACAGCATACAAAGATGTTTGTGACAGGTAAGGTTGTGACAATAATCATCGATTCGTTATGGATTTGTTAAATTTCCTTAGAAACATAACGTAACTTGATTCAATTCTATTTTGTTCTAATCCTTATAATATACATACATACAATACATCGATGAAATGGTACGGTTGTTTGACTGAACATGACATTGTCCAAGATTAATTTTATTAAAAGTAAAAGGTAAATAATTGATTTGATTGTTCGCCACCATGCTGCAGGATTAATACACATTGTAGCATTATTCTAGCATTCGTACTTGTCTCTTTCTTTTTTCCCTCCGTCTTTCATTTTTCTTTATTCTGTCTGTCTCTCTGTCTGTCTGTTTACCTCTATTTTTCTTAACTCATTCCCTCTATGCCTATGAAACATGGTGAAACTATCAACATATTTTTAATTAAGCGTTAATTTTCAATTGCTATTTTGAATTCCAAGATTTTTGTTTCATAATTATTGCTAACATTCAATTAATTTATTGTGTTCATTTTTTTATTAGAAAAAAGTAACGTTATGGTTGAATCTCCATGAACAAGTTACACGTTCATGTTTTATATGATTGGAAGAAAAAATTTAAAAAATTTTATTGTATGCACAAATACACGTGCTATTACATTAGCAGCGTTTCATATATTCAATTTTTTTTTTTTAAATGTTTGTTAAGACGTGAAGTGATATTAGATAGGACCTCCAGCGATAGACGACAAGCGTATGTGTACATTATATATATATACACATAGAGCAAGCATTTATATAAACCCTATGGCACCATTTAATCTCAAATCAGTTATGAGTTATCAGTTTCTTACTGTTATTTGATTTGTAAGAAAATAGTATATGTATATACATAATATGTTACGCATATTATGTATTATAATTATATAATAACAGCGAAGCAAACACGAATAATTTGGAAGAAGGAACTTAATATTTTTAATAATTTATTTTGGAGAAAATATCGTGCTGGATAAACATAGGGGCACAATGTTGGAAATTATTTGAATTTTTGTCAAAAATGATTACAATTATGTTTGTTAGTTCTAAGATGTACGATGTGAATTTTGTATTACTGTGTATCATGTAATTTGTATTTAATGATACTCTTTTACATAATTGGAATAAGATTTGGAACAGCAAGCTACAAGTAATACAATATTATATATTCGTTAATATAGTAGAAATACAAGAGACCTATTTAGGTTTTTAATGGTTTTAAGTGGTACATTCAATGCAAAATATGCTGGACATTGTATACGCAAGTTTATATCACTAAGGTTACAGTTGAATTCTTACAATCTCTAATTTCTTTTTAACCTTAATAGGAAGAAAGAAAAGAAAAATTCAATAAATTGTATCTTTTACAAATCTCGAAATAATCAAACCAAAACGGAGAGAAAATTAATTAAAAAATTAAGGGCCAAAAGCAGACAATAAAAAACTACGATGTTGTATATGATATGCAAAATATTTTCGAATGTAAGAGAAACACTAATTATTAATATTTACTGTTACTATTAGTACTACTACTACTATTGCTACTACTGCTACTACTGCTACTACTATTACTACTACTATTATTACTAAGATGATCTTTTGGAAAATTTCCAAACGTGTTACGGGTCACCGTCTGTCACTATTACGATATAACTTTGTGAACAGATATTAAAATATTTTATGGAATTTATTTTCGTAACATTTCTATGCTGTTGGTCTGTTATATTTAAATTTATTTGCAATTTTTTATGATGATTATGAAAAATGTCAAAACATGATTAAAAATTATCTACATTTAAATTGTGTTTTGAAATTTCAAGAAATCTCAAGAAATTTCAAGGTAATATAAAATATAGTATATTATAATGTAAATAGATATTATTATTATTATTATTATTATTGTTGTTATTAGTTTTATGATAATAATAGTTATTTTTATCATTGATAGGTATACATCGTTTAGATTTATCGTAGATTGAATTATAATGATGATATTTAATTTTCCTACTTTCCATATTTTGCTTTATTGAAATGGATGTGTGCGTACATGTATATATGTATATGTACATGTAAGAGCACTTGTTTGTATGCTCTATTCCTCTCCATAAAACAACTGGGTTGAAATCATTTATTTTAAGACATTACTGAATTATATCGATTTTTCGAGTTGATTGTTTAAAGAAAAGATGTGGATAGCGTTGTACGCCATTAAATCACACGATGCATCTGTAAACTCGCTAGCAACTCGTTGTATATTTAGCTCGATGGACGAAGAAACTGTCGCTTCATGTACCAACCAAACTAAGGTCGCTAGCTGACTTTTTCTTTTGGTTAACTACTCCCGTCCGTTCTATCAAACCAATAATGTTTGAAGTATAGTTTTGTTACTATACGCCATACACTCTATTCCTATCATTCTTGTTAATGTCGTTGTCATCGACGCTGTTACCGACATCGTGACACTCGACGTCGTCACAGTTTAGCCGTGAGGAGCTTGGATCCTAATTTTGTGCTGTCGGGTTACTGGACCTTACGTAACTACAAATTCAGACGCTAAGATTAGTCGACGTTACGAACTGACCAGGATCGCAGATTTAGTTCCCGGGCGTGTAAATTTACGAAAGAAACGAAAAAATTACTATGATATATTAATGTATCCAAATAGGATGCTTTTTACATTATCTATGAGTAGATATGTACTCAAAAGGAAAAGCAATGCAATAGGAGATGCGACCAAATGAAATAGCTACTTGCTCGTCTCTTTTGTTTGTAACAATTCCACGTAGAGCCTACAAGTTTTAATTAGAAGAATAACGCAACAGACATTTTTCTCCTTATTTATTGAATATTTTTCTTTATTGGATCCCAATTATTGTTTTTCACATCTACTTATAGTTTTTAATACTATATATGTATATATGTATATATTCGACTTTGATATACATATGTATGCAATAATGCTATCTCGAAAAACAATATGCATGTACAAATTTAAAGTTAATAACTTTATGTCCAGTAATTTGTGTCCAGTTTGTATATTTATGTAAAGGTGTAAAAATAAAAATAGCCAAAGAAAAATAGTAAAAACATATGAACGCGAAAATATCAAGTACGGCAAAAAATCATGTAAAGTTAATTCAATGATTTTTATTTTTTTTATTTTTATTTCAGCGAGAGAACGTTTCCCTTCATCAAGTAGTACCGACGATGATCAAAGCGGTTCTGACACGGAACACGATTCGAACTCATTGCGCACTAAAGTCCATTCTGGGATAGTTCATCATACTAGTACGCATTCCGTGAGAAAACGTCGTGGAAACTTACCAAAGCATTCAGTGAAAATTTTAAAACGATGGCTTTACGAGCACAGATACAACGCATATCCAAGCGACAGCGAGAAATTGACGTTGAGTCAAGAAGCGAATTTGACAGTACTCCAGGTTGGTACATATTCTATTGCTCCATTTTATTTTCATTCATTCATTCATTCATTCTTTCTTTTCTTTCTTTCTTTCTTTCTTTCTTTCTTTCTTTCTTTCTTTCTTTCTTTCTTTTCTTTCTTTCTTTTGTACACCATCTATAATCATGTATGTTACATCTTCGTCGTTATAGGTTTGCAATTGGTTCATAAACGCTAGACGACGAATTTTACCGGAAATGATTCGAAGGGAAGGTCACGATCCTCTACAGTATACAATATCTCGTCGCGGTAAAAAGATGCCTGCTGGAAGTCACCAACAATCATCCGCTGTTGGTTCAAGATCCAATCAAAACTGGGATTCGTTAGCTGGCATGAGTGCCCCGAAACGTAGCAGAGACCACGATTACGAAGATCCTGCTGGATTAATGTATCGGTTGGTTACAATTAACATTTTCTTATTATTATACACTGATCGACAAAATTTCTTTTTTCTTTTTGTAAATAAAATGTTTTGTGCTTCATTTTACTTTTTATTTCTTTTTGTAGAAGCGAAGAAGATAGTCCAAATGATTATGAGAGCAGTTCTCATAGCGAGGAGGAACGTCCATCGACGCAATGGCCGAGCGTAATAGTGTACCCTTATTCAGAAACTAAAGTTGAACAAAATGTTGGTCAACTTGGTGCTTATGACGAAGCGATTACCCATCCAGCGCGTCGAGGGTAGGCATATTACGATTCTATCATCATTTTTTTAGTGTTCTTTATAATTCTAACAAGACTATTATTATAAGACACATGTTATCTTTATCTTGTTAAAACTGAAGAAGTTTAATTTTTCCGTTTTTTTTATTTTTTCCTCTTTTTATCCTGTTCAGAGATGATGATGAATCTTCTATGGGAAATGAAGCCGCATATTGGAGTGCACCTAGACAGCATCTTATTCAAACATCTGATGTGCAGCATGAAACAGAAGTGTATAGCACACGCAACGCTCATAGTCCTCATACAGATGAGACGCCACCTCCAACACCTCCCGAGGAAGATAAAGACAAGTTTAAGTGTCTCTACTTACTAGTTGAAGCAGCTGTTGCTGTACGACAACAGGAAAAAGAACGTGAAGGGGCTGTACCAGTTTAACAAGAGCACTGTTTCTCGTAGTTTATATTGGTGTTTTTTAATCTTCGATTCTCCATTGTCCTGTGGAGAATGCAAAATAATTTTTTTCGCTTGGTATCGTCATTATGAAATTGATAATTTTTTTTTCTCTCTTTTTTTTCTTTTTTTTTAACCTTTACAATTTACAATATATTATCCTTTCTAATATTTTACTTCTTTCGTTAATTTTTCTACGTATGTCTACTTGCATAAAGAAAGGAGAATATCAAAGACTTTGGAAAGACGAACAATCAGAAGTATATACATACAGCTATTAAATAATTGTGTATATGACAGTGTTCTTCAGATATTGTGATTATCTTCGTAAAACACGTGATTTATGGGTGCATTATTTTGAAATGACATACAACGAAAACTCTCGAAATAAACACTTGAGAACGGTATTGTTATTGTTCTTTAGTGTTCGTTGTTTCCTTTGAAGCAGCAACAAGAGTTCTTCCGAATGGAGAACTAATGTAGTAGCGAAGCAATCTATCCTGCCGTTTTATTGAAAAAGTAAAATATACGATATAAATTAATATCGAATATTATACTGCGCGAAAATGACACACCTGAATAAGATGCATTCTTTTTGTCTCGGTGTTTATATTTCTGTCTATATGCATGTTCTAATACACTATTGACAAGTGTAAGATTGATGGTCAAACAAGTGCCAAAATATTATGTTGCAAGAAAGATTTTGTTACAAGAGCAGATCGTATCGATTCACGTTTTCGTTCAAGTTTTTGTTCGTGTATCATAAATTGTCAAAAGAATTCTATAATCTTTATAATGTTGATGTATCACAGATGCGTGAGTGTCTTCTAACATTCATAGAGAGAAAGGGAGAAATGACAGAAAAAGAAAAAAATTAGTGACACGTCGCTATAAGAATTTGAACATTTATGCGTTCCTATTGTTTTTGATAAAAAGAAAAAAAAAGAAAAAAAATAGACTGGTTAACATTGCTGTTAACAAATACATTTTTTATATGTATACGTTTACACTACAATAATTTGCTAAACACATTGCAGCAAAACTACTCCAGTAACAGAAGAACGTTTTTTCATATTTTATTGTTACTTCACTTTCTTTGTCTATTGATATTAATTAATTGAATTCATTATATGACATTAATGCATGCTTTTTATTCATATTTCGAAGTTATTCAGTAGTAATCAATAGTCAATATATTATTTGTACATACAAATAGACATCCTTTCTTTAGCTATTAGCTCTTTTCTCTCTCTCTCTCTCTCTCTCTCTCTCTCTCTCTCACACTCTCTCTCTCTCTCTCTCTCTCTCTATCATTATTATTGTTGAAACAATATACAGTAATCTATGGCAGTTGTGATTTTTATGGCGTTTACATTCGCATTTATATTAGATAGATAAGACTGCTCGAAAAGAGATTTGTATTCATAGTGACGAGTTTGCATAAAATTAATGCATCTCCCTTTTCTCCCTAGGACAATCGAACGATACCATAAGATTTAATAATATCAAGTAACCGTTTATCTTGTGCGAATATAAAAAGAAATGTTTTTCAAATAAAAAAAAAAAATGATACACGGAACGCGTGAACAGCACTTTACTAATTACAGTAAATGCAAATATCGAATGATAAGCGCATGTGCCTATTAAGAGATAAATTTATAGATGATAAGTATATATACATAGATTTATGTATTACAGCCACATGATTCAACGTACGTTACACAAAAACACGAATTTTTAAAAGTTCGTTATTTGGAAATTAGCGTCATGAAATACAAATTGTGTATAGAAAAATCATTGGTACAAACGCCAAAGACTTAACCGTTAATTATATATATATATATACACACACACATCTTGAATAATTAAGTTCTTTAAATAAATTCACTTAGAGAAGTCTTCTTTGCCGAATACGTAGCTAATTAATGTGTTTGTTGTGTGCTCGAGCGTTTGATATAATGTTAAAAAGATAAGAAAAAAAAAAATAAGGAGAAGGAAAAGGGACTAGAGTAAAGGAATGAGAAAAGAGAAGAAAAAACGGATGTATCACGAATAAAAAAAAAAAAAAAAAAAAAAAAAAAAAAAAAAAGAAAAGAAAATAAGCAGGAAAGAGGAAGAAAAAACAGATAGAATAGAAAATGTTGGATAAACGTGCCTATGAAATTTGTATTGCAGCATCAATTGGTGGCGCATATCGAGAAGGTGTGAATGTAGACGCGAACGTGGATCGATGCAATTGTAAGCGTCATAAGATAAGTTTGTACATGTATGTTTGCATCGATATGCGAGCTAGATCCAAATCGTGTTCAAACGAAGCAAAGTTCATTAATGTACAAAATATATTTCAAATTTATTTTTAAATGGCGATAATCAACGGTTGCGAGACCGTTACATTAAAAAACTATTAAGAAGATACTTTACATTAGTTTAAGAATAGATCTCTCTCCGATGAAAACGTAAGCTTGCGAAAATGATAATCTTCGGTCGCACGCTGAATGACATGGATAATGACGTGGGTTAGAATGACGAGGATGATGACGAAGACGAAAACGGCGAAAACGACGAAACTGACAAAAAAAGAACTACGTAGAAAGTGTATATCGATCAAATTGTTGCTGTTATTCGTTTCCATTGTTTATAGTCAAAGCATCTGTTTTTAGAATGGTACGGTAGCATTACAGCTCAGCTCTATTTTATGTTCCCTTATTTGGATATAACAAAAGCGAACAAAATGAAAAATGGGCTGAGCTGAAATAACGCATGCGAAGTAAAATTAATTATCTGATATATCTTGATAGTTCCTAATTCATTCATAGTTTACACTATCAGAGAAACGAGGGGAACAGAAGAAGTGATGAATGGTGAATGCATGTATGAGTAGCAATCGTTATTGAGTCGCATAATTATAAAGCAATAAGCGTGCCTTGTTCAAATGTTCTAAATGCATACTGATAATGATAATATAACCGAAAGTAGCGTCGAAACATTCGCCGAATTCGTCGAATTTATTATTAATATATTTACCATTTCGAAAACGTTAAGATGCGTAAATGAAGTAAAAGCATAGAACACGCGTTTTCTTTTTGATAAATTCTCCTCTCGAAAGGAAGAAAGAAAGAAGAAAAGAGAAAGAGAAAGAGAAAAGAAGGAAAAGAAATAGAAAAAAAAAAAAGACAAAAATTACATCAGTTGAGGCGTATAATTAAAGATTAGAAATATATAGAAATTGAAAAAAAAGGAAATAGTAAAGAAGTAGATTAGAAGAAAAGCGTTCATTAAATATAAAATCTTGCGTTCGTATATAAAGAAAGTACTTAGTAATTTTTTCAAATTGTCATTTCTTGTACATAAGAGAAATATTAAATGACAGAGGAAAGTAGAGGAGAGTTGAAGAACGGGGAGAGAAAGAGAGAATATTTCTAATTATTCTATCTATACATTATTCTCTTGCATACATACATATATTAAATCCCGAATAAGCATATTCGGTCAGATTAAATATTTTCATATGCTCTTATATACCAAGCAAAATTAGTTGACGAAAATGAATTAACGAATAACATACGTATAAGATGTATTAGATGATTCGAAAAGTAGTATGAAAGATGATTTTTGTGTGTTTACTACACGAGGGCATGTTTTTATATACACAGATACATATATAAAGAGAATTTGCTAGTTTCAGTTATTATCCGATACACAGCTCTTAAATCTTTAAATCCTTATTTTTGACATTATGTATAAATAGATTGCGTATAAGTACATTCGACAAATGAAATGAAATTTCATTGTTTGTTTCTCGTAATGCGTAACGAGTAAGAGAAATATTTTATTAAAAACGATTATTAGTAACGATAATGTAATAAAGATTCTCGAATTCTAATGTATTCTACGAATACTTTGTAATTTTATGTGATCTGTTTCTTGAGGGAGAAAAAAAGAGAGGAAAGACAGAAGAAAGACAAACACGTCTACTTCTAATTTTACTTGGAAATTTTATAAAATAATGCGCCTTAAAATTTACATGATTTGGAATTTCGAGTGTGGTCTCTTCAATCAGCTGTTGTCTTTCATATCATACGTACCTACACATGTACATAAGTTACATTTGATTATTCTCTTTCCGGCTCTCTCTCTCTCTCTCTCTCTCTCTCTCTCTCTCTCTCTCTCTCTCTCTCTCTCTCTCTCTCTCTCTCTCTCTCTCCCCCTGTCGAACGTAACTTTTCAATATTTTGTTGGAAATCTCTTTACAGTTCGAATTTTTACGAACAAGCATAAATGAAAAAATGCTTTTTATATGTACACCGGTGAAAAGATTTATTAATTTAAAAACAAAAGTTGCGATATTATCGATTCAAATTGAAATTTCATTCTCCTTTATGTTAAATTTTATTCATTTTGGTGATTTATCATTTATTTTATATACATGCATACACGAGTATAGTTTTTACGATTTCACATCGATTTTTACTAGATATTATTAACGGGCTCATTTTCTTTTAGATTCGAAATAAGCGAACCAATAGTACGTTAATAGTAAGTTAGTACATACATACTTATCCATCTACTTTTAAATCGAATGGATAAAAGAATTTTTAAAAAGTACCAAAAGGCGTTCTTTTACAATAATTTCATCAGATACTAATTAAAAAAATATTTTTATTTCAACGTAATATTATTTTGACACTAAATTACAATGATAGTGTACATTTCATTTTGTTTCGTTTTTTTTCCTTGCGTTTTTTTTTCTTTTTTTTTTTTTTGTACATCTATGAGTAAGTACTACAAACTAGAATGTATATTATGCACGTGTATCAGCATGAAAAATTTTCGATTCGATTCATTAAAGATAACGATATATATATGTACGTCGCATAAAATTGTTCCAATTATCTATATTATTTTGGCCAGATAGTTCTGACCGATCGTGAGACAACCCCTATGTATCCACGCCGGTGGATATTCACGTGGATTTTCCAAGCAATTTAGATTTAACAATATTGTTCAATTGGATAATTTGTAATAAAGTATGTTGTGAATTTTATCATTGATACGAGTTGAATATTTCTTTTTTACTTTTTAACGAAGACTGCAGTCTAAGACGCGTTGCGGCATTATTCAGAGTTTAAAATGTATAGCTTTTTTTTTATATTTTTTTTTCTTCATTAAAACTACTTTCATTACATAGCACGTTAATACCACGAAGAAAATAAAAAAAGAAACGAAAACAAAATGAGAGAAGGAAAAAAGCAAGTGTACAAGTATTCGAACGAAGATTCGAACATCTGACAAAAGAGATGATGTTCGGCGAAAGAGATGAAGAAGGTTCAATTTCGGTATTGCATAATAAAACTATGGGAATGAAAGTCAAGACTACGAAACGTGAATACACGCGAGTGGGAAGCAATGTAACGGAGGATAACACGACTCGTAAAATGAGAAGCGCCAAGTAGATTACCGGTCAGTTCGAAACGAGAGTCAGTAGTCTCCTACAGTACACAAACAACACGCGAACAAAGTATTGCTCGATATCGATAGACGATTCAGTACGCAAACCAACTTAATTATTTCGATAAAAGAACGCGTTGGCAGAAGCGATACTAAAATATAAATGAAATAATAGATTGGTACATAATATCTTGAATACATACGAGTATATTTAATTAATACCACAATTATATAATATATCTATATGTATGATACATATATGATTCGGATATATAAAATGCAGTAAAATGTATTTACTATAGACAAGCGACGTGAATGTATTGCAATCTAAAGAAAGAGGCACATACAGACATTTAAGAAAGAAGAAAAGTTGGTTTAGAGGAATAAAAAAACCTAGCTATATTGGATATCCAGCGAACAACGAAGAATCTATGGTGTCGTCTAGTATACTGTACTATTATGCTGTAGCCCTGTTAATCAGTGCCCATCAAAATTATCCCAGTTATAGTACAACGACCGTTCTCTGATGACCAACGCACCTTGACGAAGCAAACAACGTGTCTACCATAAATTACAGGTATTTATGTACATACGTACACGTATATTGTAATCAATAATTTTTAATGCTCAAATTTCCTTCTTTATCGTTTCTCAAACAAACTTTTTCCTTGTCATTCCTTGTTAAATTAGATTATTAATTAATCTGTCTAACTACTACACGACTACTACAATTACTACCGTACAACGGACAAATACTTAAATACGAAGAAGAAAAATGCATTTCCTTGTATACGTTTCCTTTCATCTGCTTTACATTCATTTCAGCCTTTTGTCACGCCATGATTCTCAATTCTAGAAAAACTAATCTAATAAGACTGTATCTTCGCATCTTCCTTTCCCTTTGTTCGTTTTATATTACAATTACAATAATTGCAAATTGCACAAATGTTACGAATGATAAATCTAGTTACTCGTATCCACTTATATATAGTTTTCGTTTAGGTAAAAACAATTTTAAACTCAATGTTTCCAAAATTTTAGCTATACTACAGACTAATGTTATCCATCACCCATATACTTACATTTCATCTTTTATTTAATTTTCTAGCTTCTTTTAGATTATATATGTGTATATTGTACATCTACAGTATTCTTCTATTTTACTTTCTTTGAAACAACCGTAATTTTATTAGAGAGAATTTAATAGAAATCGGAAACATTGGAAAATATTGTGTAATCGTAATATTGAAAATTGTTCTTTGTTAAAGATAATATTGAATCGAGACGTTGAGAGAAAAGTACATACATGCATATGTATATGTATAGAAAAGTATCGCGAATACGTGAATCAGAAAGTAGAATAAAAGTGGAAGGAATGATGAAAGAATAATGAAAAGAATAGAAAATGGTACTAGTGATTGAATCCAAGGGATGGAGGAAATAAGAGAACAATTATTTAATTTTTATTTTAATTATGTATCTGTAAAGCGATGATAAAAGATGGTATAATAATTAAAAAAGAAATCAATGGACAGAGAGAGACACGAAAGTAGAGAAAAGAACTCACATTGTTACTTACGACCCAAATCTACGACAGGGCTTAACGGTGCAAACGAAAAACGTATGCGAGGTGATTGCTTAATTCGGTATCGCAGGATTCGATTCGCTGTCGAGCGAACGAGTTTCGTTAATTTTGATTTCGATGCACGTATCGACGTTGATCGAGGAATATCAATGAGACTTTAGCTATATGTATATACGTATACATATGTGCATAAAACGTTGTGTGTGTGTGTGTGTAAGTTATACTCACGGAATTGTATTATATTATAGATACATTGTATCATTTATTGCTAGTTGATCCATTTTTTTATTTCCTTTGAACTTTTTATTCATAACTCTCAATCGTGTAACAAGAAACATGCGTTATACATAAATAAATAAATAAATAAATAAATAAATATATATGTATATACATATATACATGCATACGTCGTATGCATTTATATGTACTTGTACGTATACGCGCGTACACGAGTGTCGACACAAGGGTTGCAATAGAGATTATTTATAAGCTAAAAAATTAAAATAGAATATATGCATATTCATACATATGTAGATTCCAGATAAATCAAAATTGATTCGTGTTAAACAAAATAATAAACATGTGTACGCTCTATTGTTTTTGCACTATACACATACACATGTATTATACATACGCGGTGTTACGCGTATAGTGTTTATCAACGATAATTTAAAGTGACACACATATATATATATTCACGTATGTATGTATGTATGTATGTATGTATGTATGTATATATATATATATATATATTGAATGATTCTTGACAATTACGACTACGATTACGGTTACGATTTCGGGGATGTTAATATACTCTGAACACGTTTCGCGGTTGCTGCGTGATTGCGACTATTGCTGTACGATGCCCTACATTGCTGTTCAACGCGTATCACCATGCCACAAACCATACCATGCATACAAAGATACGGCATAGCATGTTTATGTGTTCACAGCGATGTTACACAGCTAACGGGAATCTTCTTAATTCATGATCCTTTCTGTGCCTGTGATACAACAGTAGTACTATATTCAAACTGCTTTTACTCCTGCATTTTCTAGCTACCGATGCGAAAACGTATGCTTCAAACTGTGCTGTTGGTACTTTCCTTCCTTTACGATATTTCATTTTGTTTTTAACATTTTAACGCGCTACGATCAAGAAAACCAAAGTACAAACCGTTAATGTTCTAATTTTTGAACAAATTATCAACCATGTACATAGTATATAAAGTATGTATGTAATATGTAAACATGTATGTAGTATATAGTATGTAGTATGTATGCATATAGGTATACATATATCCGAAGAAGAGAAAGGAAAAGATGGAAAGAAAAAGGAGTATATTGGCATTGATTGGGTTAATTTTATTTCTCAAGTCTTCGAACGCTGAAAACACCGAAGGTACGGGAAATGACTATAATAGACGCTTGTTTTCTCACCACCACCGACAAAAAAGGCTACTTTGGATAACTAGCGATGGCCGAATAGCTTTGCCACCAGGCACGATTATGACAATAACTCCAACACTGGCATTACCGTTTGTCAGATACCCTCCCCATGGTTTTCTAAGCAATATGACTATTAGTCTTCCCTTTACCAGTGAGTACATCGTTATTTGATCTTTTATCTTGATTTATGTTACATACGAGTAGGTATCTACATCTTCTTTTTTTACGTTACGTCTGACACATCGACATATCGATCTTTGCTCGATTTTTTTAACATCTTTTCTTTTTCCATCTTTCTTCCTTTCCTTTTTTCTTTTCGCTTTTATTTTTAATTACAGTCGATTTCGACAAACTTGGCCTAACGGACAATGAGAATCCGTACGGTGTTTTACCGTCAACGTTCGATACTACTGCAAGGGAGCAAGGATCAAGCGTTGCAGAATTTATCGCGACATTTGTGAAACGTGGAGTTAACAAGAGAGAAGCAATCGCAGATTTGCCAAAGAATGCACTTTATGGAGGTGAAAGAGCTCTTTTGTACAGCACTGCCGAGGATATGCTCGCAAATTTCGGTTTAAATGGAAAGGCCTGTTTGTTAAGGGCAATCTGCGAAGTGCAGGGACATCCTTTAAACAATTTCGGATTAATTGGCGAAATGCTCAAACTGTTTTTCACGTAAGGAGTTTTTCATCTTATTACTTATTCGTGTATTGTTACATTGTATGTACATATACATATGTATACTTACTTGCATATATATATATATATATATATATGTATATTACATTTTCTTTTTTTATTTATTCCACTGTCTCTTTCTTGTATATATATTTGTGCATGTGTGAAATGAATATGATATTCTAAGAAAAGAAAATTCAAACTTTGTACACGTTCTATAATAGATAAACACATTATCTTATTTCCAGTGCTAGTAAATCACCATTTTCGAATCTTTTAAAAGAATACGTTGAAGCTGAAAACAGAGGAAAATTTCATGGAGAATGCTGGCCTTATTTCAAAGATTGTCCAAAATCGTTGTTCCGTTCGTCAGAGAATAAATATACGTATGTAAATGTATTACTAAACAATTGCAATTTCAATGACCGTTTCATATCGTATGTAAATAATTATATATATATATATATATATATATATATATATATATATATATATATATGCACATACACACTTATGTATGCTTCTGAAACATTTTGTTTATTTTTTTTTCAGAAAAGATGCCTTTCACGAAGATGTCACAACTACTGAATCAGATGAGGTAGAACAAAAAAGAAATCGATATTTTTCTTCGATCCCATCAGTGGATCGAACAACAACAAGTGAAACTGAGTTTTTTCAAAATTTGAAGCGTACAATAATGTAAATAAAATCGCTCAAAATTAGGTCTAGATACGTAATTTGTATTATTCTAAATCGAAGGAAATAACGAACCAATTAACATATGTATATACATAGTATTTACGTATGTATTTACGCATATCTTGTACTTACGTACAAGATATCTTTTCAAATATCTTTCCCTACTTGTCGTGAAAGTTTGATCAAAGTTAATCTTCATTAATCATCGGCTTGTTAAAGCCTTAAACTCCAGAAATGCAAAAACCTTTTTCGACTTGAAGAATAAAATATGTAATTGCAGTTTACGCTTTATCGGCCGTCATTCTATGGCGTATGCCGCGTGCCTACAACATATACAGATGCACGATCTTTTATCGCCATATTACGTCTAATAATTTATTTGTTGTTTATATCGTTTTAATAAACGTTATAATAAAAGTAAAAAAATAATTTTCGATCAATATTACTCAACTTACTCGTAACATTACTCAACAATCGTGATATAATGTGTATCGAATGAATACGCATACACTTCTTATCATCTTTTCCATCGACATACATATATGTACGACATATACATATGTAATAATGTTATTATATTTCTTGTCATCTTTTCTACATGTGTATGTACTCACGTTCAATTTCCGTATTATTTCTAGATTGAAGCGTACGTGTATTAAATTTTCAGCGTGCGATCAACTTCGTTTTCTTACAGAACCTATCTATCTAAAACGTATATAAAAGGTATATAACGCTCTCACAATCTTGTTATAATATATCTTCGTAATGAGTGAAAAATTTTGTATTACTGTATTTACTGCTATATACATTGATTCACGTTGTAAAAATAATTAATAGATATGTATTGTAATAGTTTTATTAGATATGTACGACGAGCAGAACAGAGATTGTTTGTATTTTATGTAGTATGAATATCTATTTGCTGATTAGTAACAGGTTAAATGGTAAGAAGTTGCGTGATAAGAAGAATAAAAAAGAATAAAAATAAATGAAATACGTGAACATTAAATTGTAACTAGTCGAAAGTATTAATTGGTATTGATGATACATGTACGTACGTACTTACATTGTAAATTATGCTTTTAATATCAAAATGTGATGTGACGAACATTACGTACTTGCGTATTTTAGCAATCTACTATGACTCTCGTATTGCTACTTATGAAATGTTTATTACGTTTCCACTTTTATCGCCATCTTTAATGTAATCTCGTTAAATTTTCCCATGTTTTATTGTGTACGTTATATGAATTTGTTATGAACCTAATAGAGGAATTGTAGCATTTTTAAACACATTATAGAAGATAGAAACACGTTACAGTGTATTTTGATTTTGCTCTTTAAATATACTTTTCTACCAACATATGTAGAAATAATATAATGTTTGAAAATACTCACTCGAATTGTACTTATACATACATATGTATATTTATTTACACACTCCGTCTACCCGTGTAAACTTAACCTCTAAATTTTCAATTTTAGTTTTATTATTTTATTATTCTTGTAGTAAGATAGTATGGCTTGTGAAGCTTGTAACGCAAAATTCAGCTTCTTCACACGCAAGGTAATAATCGTTGCATTATTTATAATTTTTTATTTTTTATTAAGAATGTGTTGAAAATAAATACTTTGTTTATTTATTACACTATGCAAATTCTTTTAGAAACAATGTGTCGATTGTTTAAGACATTTTTGTTCTGAATGTGTAATCAAGCGGTTAGACAAGATATTGAATTGTGACAGTTGTAACATGTTGTCTCGAAGACCTTTAACACGAAGTCTAATTGTACAAATGCGTTCTAAAGATATACGGCAATATCTGTTAGCAAAGAAAGTATCCGTCGAGGGATGTATCGGTATGTATATTACATCAAGAGTATTGTGCTGACAATATACACATTTAATTAATATCCTTATTTTCTCTTTTTCTTCTGATTACAGAAAAGGAAGATTTAATAAAATTGTTGATAGCATTTGCTAATGGTACTAATAATGTTTATTGGGATACGGACGATGTAAGAAACATGTGAGTTTCATTTTGCACACATACACACACACATGTATAACAGAAAGTGAAGCAAACACTTTGAAAGTTTTGCACGAAGCAAAAAGATACAAAAACTATTCTGTTGACTCTAAATTCAAAACATGTAATATGAATTATATTTGTTGCAAATATTAATATAATAGTTTTCATTTTTTGGAACAGATTTCTCTGATATTGCCAACTGTTAACAAGAAATGAATAACAAGTATTTACTAAATCATTTGATTTCAGTGATTATTCTTCTTCTAATCAGTCAGCTACAAATTACGAACACAGTGCGCAAATTTTAAATCGCGTACAAGAAATTAATGCTACAAGAGTTGGTGACAATGAAATTCCAGAGACAGTTTCTAGAATTAATCTTTATTCAGATGAAAGAGCAGATCCCATACATTCGAATGGAAAGAAGATTTCAAAAATTTCTAATATTCAACATTCTGATATACTTGTAGAAACTTCTATGGTACGTAATTGTAACACTATATATTTTATTATTTTTATTTTTATCTCATAATAATGTACACATGTATATATTATATAATATACCTGCTTTTTTCCTTCATTCTGTATAGAATCCTGTAAAATTATCTGACATAAATGCATTGTCAGAACTGGAACGTTTAAGTGTGAAACAACTGAAGAACTTGCTAAGTACAAATCGAGTTGATTATAAAGGTTGTATAGAAAGATATGAATTATTGAATAGAGCTTCTAGATTATGGGAAGAATACAGACAGTCAAGAACAAGTAAGATACGATTTTGTTTTTCCTCTATTTCTGAATCGAGTTTATACGAGTGAAAATATGTTTAACTACGCTTTGTTATTAATAGAAATGGAAAATTTAGACGAAAATCTTTGCAAGATTTGTTGGGACGAACCAATTGAATGTGTGATTTTGGAATGTGGCCATATGGCTTGCTGTTTGAATTGTGGTAAACAAATGTCGGAATGTCCAATATGTAAACAGTATGTAGTGCGGGTAGTGCGATTTTTTAAAGCTTAACAAAACTACAGTAATATATAATATATAATAACCGTGAAATATATGATATCAACAAAATCAAAAGAGGAACAAATATAATCGCTATATTGTCATGATATTTTGAATTTGGCACACTTACATCATAAATTACATTGTAATTCAAATAAAATGTATATCTTTTATATTAATAAAAATGCAATGAAACAATATGTGTGAATATATACTCTGTATAAAAATATGCCCCAACATTTTCTACAAATATATTTATTTAAAAGTACGAGTGAAAATAATGGTGCGTACGTAATTCGTACATCTATCACGCATTTTGTAAGCATTGTAAGCATCTCTTTCAAAAGATTGAAGTTTAAATTAATTAAATTTAGTAACAAACATTGCATCCTCTTATTTTTGTTTTAGACTCGTCGAAAATAAGTTGATTGAAATTGGTAATCTCGCGTGACCTTTTTTTATCAGTTACAATATACCGAGTCATCAGTTTGAATTAACTGCGCATTATGCATCATACATAATGTAAGAAATACAATAGAAGTGAAACAGTTTGAATCGTTTAAAAGACTCCTGACCGTCGTTTTTGTTCTTCCCCATTCTTCTTGTTATCTTTTCCTTATCATTTTATATTAAAAATTTTATTACAGATGTAATTTAAATTTATTAATTTTAGACCTAATATTAAATTTAATATCTTGAACCTCGAAAACATGATAGTTTTATTTTATTATTTATAATTATAGCTTTAAATTACATATGTATTTCTTCTCATTGCTCTTTTGTATTGCTATATTACAAAATCAACTTTTATATACGTTTTTATATATAAATTCTGTTTTATATATACAACATATATAAATATTAACGATTTCAAAAAGTTGAAATTGTCTTTATTCTTATGTTTATTTTTCACTTTGAACTGATTACACATCATCATACATTAATTATTAATTAACAAATTATTATTTAATTAAAAATTAATTATTCTTAAAAAATTATTCCAGTATATAAAAAGGACTGATATTTATTCGAAAAATTTCATAAATAATTTACTAAGTTTCAAATTTTCGTGAATTTTGAAGTCAACACCAGTTTTTTACAAAGTAAAATTTAGATTAACAGCGACACCACTACGACTACGGCCTAAAGTAAACGAATGCTTCGAGTCAAAGTATCAATGTCTATTTTTTAGTAACAGAATAAAACTCATCATTAAATTGATTAAACAAAAATTGCATAATAGCCTTTATAGTAACAAATAATACATTAATTTTAAAAAATTACGCATTAAAAGTGGAAACTACCATCCAACACAACTAAGAAAAATGAATCAGGCAAAGATTGAAAAATTAGTTTCTAGATTAAGGTACAATGTCGGATCAAAACCACGCAAATTAAAAAATGTAGATGGTCCAGAAGGGAGATTGCGAAAAATTAAAAAAACATTAACTGCTGTAATTAAATACGAGAGGATCGAGCTAAATTACGCAAGAGCAGATGAAACAAGAGGTTATGTTGAACGAGTGAGTTTGTGTAAACTATTCTCAACGAGCATTGCATTATATTATACGTTATAATGTTTTATAATATTTTCTCTGCATTATAGTTAATATCAGAAGCTTTACGTCACGGTCCAGAACACGGAGAAACAATGGAATTAGCAAATTTCTGGATAAAAGAAAAACAACTTGTCCATAAACTTTTCAAAGTACTTGTACCAAGATATCAAAATTATACAACTTCGTTTACAAAGCTTCATAACGCACCATGTATATATCCCGGATACGCATACAAAAGAGCTATCTTAGAATTGAAAGGTGTTTATCACAGATCATTCATGAATTTAAAAGAGATTTACAACTTAAATTAATCAACATATATTTGTAATTGTAGGAAATATATATCCCACTGTAGAACAATCTAATCCACATCAGCATAATTTACTTCACAATATATTGCTCGATGCAGCTAGGAAAGAATACAGGATGGAGAAGTATAAAGAAATAGCTGCTAACATGAATTTTTAGAATGCATATAAATGTTTTATTATCAAACAATATAAAAAATATATAATATCGACAAAAAGTTATAAATATAGTTAATTTAAAGTGCTATTATTATTTATTTAATTTTATTGAATTTATTTGTTAAATTCGTTATCATTAAGCTCGTTTAAAAAAGTGCAAGGGATAATGTTTGTGAAACTCCACAACGTGTTTCTCCATAGAATACATTTGTTTACTGAAATTAAAAAAATGCATTTTTAAAATATTTCAAAGAACAATATATTGCCATTCTAATGAAAAAATAAACAAAAAACCTTATATGCTTTGGCATTGTACGATATACATCTGTAAATAGCTCTTTCCAGCATGCTTTATGTTCCTTTTCTGCTTCCGTAAAAGCAAGCAAAACGGAATTTTTTATGCGTTTCTTTAACTCTATATCTCGTTGCTCAGACCACAAACCAACCGATTCCAAGTAACTACGATATCTAATTATTGGCATATAACGAGTCCAATAGGCTATTTCATCACTGGATCGATATGCAGTACTGTCATCGGAAGTACTATGATGACCGATTCTAAAATATATAGCAAGTAAAAAAAAAAAACTACTCAACATGAAATATTCTAAACAAATATGCTTTTGTATACCGATAAGTCATAGCTTCGATTAAAAAGGGTTTCTTGCTCCGAATACAAAATTCACGAGCAACTTTTGTTGCATAGTACATAGCAAGAACGTCGTTACCATCTACACGAATTGTTGGTATCCCGTATGCTGGTCCTCTCGCTGCAATCCCATCACCTTTAAACTGTTCTCGAGTAGGAGTCGAGATTGCATAACCATTATTTCGACTAAAAAACAGAAAATGCTGTCAAACCGCTTTTTCCTTTTTCCTCTTTCTTCTTTTTTTCAATATATATACACATATGTTTATATATTCCTTTTTATCCAACGAACAGTTACCATATAAAAATGATTGGGCACTCCAAAGTAGCAGCGAAATTGAAAGCTGCATGAGCATCTCCTTCACTAGCAGCTCCTTCACCAAAGTAACAAATTGCACATGCATTTTTTTTAGATTGCTTGAGTGCATAAGCTGTACCTACAGCTAAAGAGTTCTGTTGAGTTATTGAAAAAAATTGTCGTATAGTTTGAAGCAGTAAGAAACTGCAATACCTTGAGGTAGTTGCGTCGTTAAAGGAGACGAAATAGTAACATAATTCAATTTTTTTGATCCATAATGAACAGGCATTTGCCTTCCCTTTGAAGCATCTTTGCAATTACCATAACATTGATTCATGAAGTCTGCGACAGAGTGTCCACGCCATAACAAAACACCTACAAAATTATTTTATAATAAACTATACGTAATCACTTTGAATTATTAATTAAATGGGTCAATATTTATACCTGCTTCACGATATTGAGCATATATAACGTCTTCCAATGTAACAGCAGCTGCAGAACCAATCTGTATTGCCTCTTCTCCTGTACTAGTCATGTAAAACGATATACGTCCTTGTCGTTGAGATTCATAGAGGATTTTATCCATTATATTTAGCGTTATCATTTTACGATATATTTTAATCAAAATATTTTCGTCTAACTTAAATAGAAAAAGAAGAACATACGGTTCAAAAATTGACAAAAAAAAACTATTCGCGTACAATATTAATAAAAATTAATTGTGCAAACCTTGAAATCCTCTGGTAATTGTACATGTTTATGTGACGAATTTAAAATTCTAAATATGGATAAAGGATCGTAACATTGTTCGTCAATAATTCTTAATTCACCGGTAAATACAGCTTGTATTCCTAAAAACGAAGGATTTTTTGTACCAATGGTATCAATTTTAGCATTGGTAGTTGTATCATGAAACTGTCGTTGTGTCTAATTTAGAGGAATAAGAAAGATTACGTTTCATTTCATTTCCACAGTATATATTATATTTTCTATATACTTACTTGTCGTAGTAACGCATCTTTAAAATATATTCGTTTCCCATATTTAAAAAGAATTTTTTCAATCATTCTTTTACGAACAATCATTTTTGATAATATTCAAGGCTTTGTCACAATGATTATCAAGTGTCGTTTTTATTTGAAAATTTACGTAACAATGTGTACAACACGCGTGCGCATAAATGGAGAAAAAAGGAGGAATAAAGATAGTAGGAGGGAAAAAGACAAACCTTCATTTTCATTGAATACACGATATTTACTAAACTAACAGTAAGCTTATTAATGATATGAAACAGATTATTTCATTATGGTGTATGAAAGTATGTATCGTTTAGTGATGAAAAGTATTCAGCGATGTTACAATTGACGATGGCGATTAATTTTTATAATTTTTATTCTGACAGAAATTAAAAACATTTTTATACAAATAAATAATCAAAATTTGACATAAAGATTGTTTGCCATGTAAAAATAGTTATACATCATATTTTATTGTGAGAAACAAACATTGGGTTGAATATTGATATGAACTTAACCTGCTTAAAAATTGAATATTCGGCAAAATAAAACATTGTATAAATAGAATTTTGAAAAAAAATGGATTCCTGGATGGATTCAGATCTGTATGAATTAATTGGTGTGGAAAGAACAGCTTCCACTCAAGAGGTATTATATTTTTTTACGTGTTATTAACCTATATATCATTTTATGTTTTTATATATTATACGAGGCAATGTAATAGAAAATTTTTTGAATTTGAGTTTATCGGATATTATGATTTTTTGTTTAACGTATCGTATCATTCCAGATTAAGAAGGGATATCGTAAGAAAGCTCTGTCTTGTCATCCTGACAAAAATCCAAATAATCCAAAAGCAACTGAATTATTTCACAAGTTGTCACGAGCATTGGAAATTCTCACTGATACATCTGCTCGGGTAACTACAAGATTATTCACGTATCCAATTTCTTATTGTTTCTATTGTTAACACATTTTATTTTTACAAAATAAGGCAGCTTATGACAAAGTTGTTAATGCCAAATATCAAGCAAAATTACGCGCTAAAGAATTTGATTCAAAACGTAAAAAGTTAAAAGAAGATTTGGAAGCACGAGAAAATGCTTACAAAGAGTCTTTGAATACAGATTCTAACTTTAAAAGCGACAAAGACAAATTACAGGTATCAATTTTTTCTATCAGGTTTATCCATCTTGTATCAATTACCAGTGCAGTTTTATCATTGCAGGCTGAAATAGAACGATTGCAAAAAGAGGGATCAAGACAACTGCAAGAAGAAATAGCACTTATGAAAAAACGCTTTGAAAAGCAATCAAATGCATTTTGCAGTGAATCAGAAATTAATAGCGATTGTTACAGATTAAAAGTAAAATGGAAATCTTGTAAAAGTCAAACTAGTAACGATGAATATGATTATCATACGTTACATCAAATTTTCTCAAAGGTAGAACTTATTACTAAAACGGTTTTTAAAATGTTTTCATAACAGGATACCATAAGCATAGTGCATCTTTTGAAATCGCTTTACTAATACAAATCTTTTTCAGTATGGAAAAATAATTGCCCTTGTAATTTCTACCAGTAAAAAGGGCAGAGCAGTAATAGAATATCAAAAACGAAATGACGCAGTAAGTAGAACATTCTAACATTAGAAAGACATGTATTTCTCCTCTTCATTTGTTTATTTATTGAAATTATATATTTTTACCAGGAAATGGCACTAAGTTGTGAAGTTGGTTTAGTACAGAATCCGCTCAAGCTTCAACAATTGTGGAAAGAAGAGAAAAAATCAAATATTTGTACCACAGGAACTGTTTGCAATGATATTACTTGTACAAAGCATATGGTAAGTCTAGGGAATAGTAGAAAACAATAACAAACAATATTTATTTTTTTACTCTGACATCTATTACGTATTTCACATTTCACATTGAGTATAAATATTACACGTTAGGTAAATCAAACCACGTTGGATATTGAACAATTTGAACACTCTGTATTGAGTAATTTAAAAAAAGCTGAAGAAAGAAAAAGATCCTCAGGAAAGACGAACGTAACGGAAAGTACTTGATTAAATATTTATATATTGATTATATTACTGTTGAGTGTTTATTATGCAAATTGCTACAATATACATCTGAATACCAAAATTATATAATCATAGGCATACGAATTATGTTGTTTATATCTATTATATATATTGTTAAAATAAGTAATTTGCGAACGTTGTGTGTTTTTGTATAATTAATTAAAAAAATCTTAGCGATAGTCTAGTTTATTTTTCATTAGCATTAAATTTGAGATTTATAGCATTTAAATTGTGGCTAAATTCATTTCAATTACTCAAGTAACGATATTTTTCCGTTCTTTTTGCTTCTTTTGTTTTTTCATATCTGTTTCATCGATAGGTGCCGGTTTAACGAACGGAATTTCATTTTCATATTCTGCCGGCATGAATTGTGCAAGAACTTTTGGTATTTTGATACCGGTATCAGTTTGATGTACTTCCAAAATTGCACATATAACACGAGTAACCGCACACATCGTTGCGTTTAACATATGAACATAATCTGTATTAGCATTCATTTTTTTAGTTTGACCATATCTAGAACATATTGATTTTGTTTTATAACAACAATGTACAATAATAATTAGAGATAACAACAGTAATAATAAAATATTTTCTATAATTTATTGTGCCCAGCTTATTACCTAACGAGTAAACGTCTTGCTTGATAATCCAAGCAATTGCTGCACGAGACAAGTTCGCGAAAAGCATTCGATCCTGGAAACCACGCTTCCAAGTCTAATTTCTTTGAAGCAGCATTGTTCAATGCACCCGATACTATGTTCACTATGCGATAAGGAATTTCCAGAATTTTATAAAATTCTTCTGCATTTGAAATCATTTCTTCCATCATTCGCCAAGATTTATCGTCATACGGTGATGTTAAACAGAATTGCTCCACCTATTATTCGTGTACGAGTTCAACTTGTATCTCTTAAAAGAAACAGAAAAAAATGTAAAAATCAATTACTTTTTCAAACTGATGAACTCTGAAAATGCCTCTGGTATCACGCCCATGAGATCCAACTTCTTGTCTAAAACATGTAGATAATCCTGCATATTTAATTGGTAAAATATTTTCAGGGATCCATTCGTTTCTATGAAACGCAGCAATTGGTTGTTCAGACGTGGCAATCAAATATTTTTCTTCAATTTCCTTGTCATCATTGCGCTCGCTACCTTTACCAGTTACCTAAATAAATAAAATTTTAACGGGGATCAATATCGTTTATATATTTGTACAATTCGTTTATATAATTGTCAATGCTATACCTTGTATAATTCTTCATCGAATTGTGATAATTGCGCCACTTCTTGCATAACATCTTTACGCATAAAGAACGGAGTGTAAAGTGGCTTGTAACCTTTTACTTGTAATTGCCTGAGAGCTAATTGAATTAAAGCATGCTGCAAAAAAACTGCCGGTCCTATTAAAAAATAACCACGTCCACCTGAAACGCTAGTGCCACGTTCTCCATCTATACCATCTATCATATGTATTAAATCAACGTGAGAGTATTTCTTTCGTTGCGTACAATCTCCGCATGTTCTCTCCACCTACAATTAAAAGCAATAATTTTTCTATAATTTTTTATATAATTCATAATATACGATAAAAGAAAGGAACAGAAAGCTTATCGCTTCAAATTTTATACTTTATTTTCCTCTTCGTCATTGCTAATTGGTACAGACTCGTGCAATATGTTTCCTATTTCTTTAAGGGCACGATTTCTTTCCAATTCAGTTAGGACTAAATTTTTATCATTTGTTCGAATAGCATCGTCGATGAAACTACGAACAGTTTTTATTTGTGCAACAGTTAAGGATTTCAGGTTATTAGGCGATAAATTTTCCAGGTTTTCAAGAATGTCTTTTGAAACACTGTCATCACCGTCGACTGCTTCCTTTTTTTTCAT
This sequence comes from Frieseomelitta varia, assembly GCF_011392965.1. Taxonomy (NCBI): domain Eukaryota; kingdom Metazoa; phylum Arthropoda; class Insecta; order Hymenoptera; family Apidae; genus Frieseomelitta; species Frieseomelitta varia. The sequence goes on from NW_025110143.1 coordinate 178,403, forward strand.
TTTCTCTCCTATCTCTTTACTGCACACATTTTTAAATTTATTTAAATTGTCAGCTTTGTGTCGCAGCTGACGCCAAATTTTATCCTTTTCGATCACCGTGTCAACCAAATTTACATCTTTGAACCGTTTTTTCTGATTTTCTCGCACTTTATCTGGATCAAATCCTTTGTCTTTTCGAAACAGATCTAAATCCAATACCATGATTAACAGCGGTAAAGTTATAGAATGTTTTCTTGAATTTTCATTCAATTACACGTGGACTCAATATATGCTGCACTACCTAAGTATGCATGTGTCAGTAAAAAGCTTATCCTCTAATTCACCACCACTCACTATACATACGCTACCTAACTGCAGACGTATTGGTTATTTGTATCACTCTCTATGTATATGTATATCATTCGAATTAAATCTACAACTATAAAATTTAAATAAATAATTTCTTACAATATGCTTGACATAACATTTTATTCAAGATATTTTTTTTTCACTCGTATTAAAATCACTTTTTTTAACAAAGTCAAATAATTTTATTATTGTTCTCTATCGAGCGAGAATAATGAAATTTTTTATACAAATATGCGGAACATTATGCTCTCTGAATATTCACTAAATTTTTCAGATAAATGAACATTTATTATTTGATAAACGAAATAAGAGATATAAAAGAATAAAATCGTTAAATTACGAATAAGAAACAAACATTAATTAACAGTAACTGATTTTTATAATCGCAAGATGTACGTACATATTTGATAGCTAATGTTACGTTAATTTTTATTTCATTAATTTCAGCAAATGTAATTTATTTTGCAATCATTGAAAATAGAAGACTTGAAGCATTGCGAATTGACAATGCGCACGATTACGATCCATAAAAGTTGATGACGTTAATTTAACTTTGTAATTTATATTTTATTAAAAAAGGAAAAAAACAACAAAAAAGGAACCATCGTAATGAGAATAAATAACAAAAGGAGCTATGTACGTAGCTATCAAAGTTCAGAATTATGTTCAAAATCTTTTTTTAATCTTTCGTTATTAGCACTGCATGTGTATGGTGTATATATATTTCACTGACTTGCGCGTGCGCATTAGCAAGATTTGTGAAAAAGGTTGAAGAAGTTAGGATTCAAGACTGTGTGCACTGATAACGTTCAAGTTTTTCAATCAAGGAAATATCAATTGGCAGAAAGATAGGACGTCGTAAGTTTAGCGTAATGAATAGAAAATCAGGTATAGTGTAAGCAGAAAATTTGTGGATTCGAATAGTCAGGTTAGTTGTGGCTATCGCACAAAATTTCGAACATTAATGACATAACCTAACACGCTTGTCAGTTGGTGGAATTAACTCGAAGTGTATCCTTTAGAAAGTAAAATAATAATTTACAAAGTTATTACAAAAGTATCGATAGAGCTATTTGAGTTTAATACATTTAATAATACATTCGCGTATGCAAAACATTTGTTACTTTTTCTCCTTCATCTCCTTTGCTCTCTCTCTCTCTTTCTCTCTCTCTCTCTCTCTCTCTCTCTCTCTCTCACTCTCACTCTCACTCTCACTCTCACTCTCATATCTTTTCTTGTTTTTCCTTTTTCTCTTTTCTTTCTAAGAAATTAGCATACATACGTATATAAATTCATAGAATTTTATATATGTATTATTTACTTAAAAGTACAATCTAACGATCGTGCAATGAGTTATATACATATTTGAAATTCTTGTTTCAGATTTGATATAGTAACAAACATTCCAACAAAACATTGGGACATAGTTAATGTTCATATATAAGGCATATTTACATACATAAATGTCCCACAGCTAAAAGGCAAACAGCTCTACGCTAGACCGGTGAGTTCCAACACAAAATATTGCTTGGTAGTACGGCGGACACTCAAAGCCAACTAACCATGTCTGTACAAAGTGTTGCTCTGGCATCTCTCACGGCCACCTATACCGACTCGGAGGGCGAAGACGGGGTGGAAGACGACCTTCAGGAGAATTCGAACACTCCCCAGGGGGCCGCCCCGCATAATGCCCAAGTCGGTCAGCCCCAGGCTTTCACCAGTCCCAAATCTGGCACATCAGCCTCAAATAGTCCCGTTGTTGCTCCCAACGTCGGTGGCAAGTCTAGTAACGATTTGTCGAACGCGCCCACCTTAGTAACAGATGTGATATCTAAGGTGCAGAGATTGGTTTCATATTTTGACGATACAATAGTCTCCGATGACGAGGGAGTGGTACAAACACAGATCGACGGACAGCCTTTTGAAAATGGAAGGCCCTCCTCGATTATGGAATGCTCTCCCTCTTGTCAAGGAGAACAGTTAGTTTCAGATAGCGAGGTGGATCCCTATGGCGTTATCATACCACCAGAGCCACCAGGACAATGTCCCGTGGAACTACAAGAAAAGATAACAAAACTTTTTAGGAAAATGGAGAGCGGCGGTTTAGATATGAATAAAGTCATACAACAAAGGAAGGATTTCAGAAATCCATCTATTTATGAAAAACTCATTCAATTTTGTAGCATCAATGAATTGGGTACTAATTATCCTCCAGATAGATTCGATCCGTTTAAATGGGGTAAAGATTCCTATTACGAGGAGCTTGCCAAAGTCCAGAAGGCAAAAATGGATAAACTCGAAAAGGCTAGGAAGGAGAAAACAAAAATCGAAATCGTTTCTGGTACTGCTAAGCGGCCCAATAATTCGAATACAACGGAAGACGATGCTAAAAAAAGAAAAAGTAAATGGGATCAAGTTGCAACCGGAGCTACTGCCTCGATAAAGCCAACTGTGCTGTTATCTCAACCAACTCTTACCACTTTAACATCATCTGCAACTGGCACCAAAGCAACGGTAATATCTGCTTTTGGATCTTTACCAAAGAAAAGACTGTAACATACCCTGTAAATCATTTGTAAATATTACGTTTTTCGAGAAAGCAACACTTCACTCTTCATTTAACTTTCCGTATACAAAATGATACCACAGCGAATTTCGCATGAGAATGTGAATATAATGTAAACTCGTGCAACTTGCAATCACACATTCACACGGTCACATGTATTATCCATAAGATTGGTTTGTCAGATTTTACTATTATTGGTTTTATTGAATTTAATAATTTGGCATTTAATTTTACATGTAACGGGACAAACTATTTTGAAAGTATATTCCTAGAGCAATTAATGTCAGAGTTGTTGTCAATGAGGATTTGTTAATTAAACGACAGCTTTCAATCGAAAATTATGAGAGAGAGGGAGGAGGGAAGGAGGGGGAAGGAGTTTGCGCGTGCGTGCATGTGTGTGTATGTGTGAAAGAGAGAAATAAGAATGAAAATTAAAAAAGAAAGATTAAATGTCTTGATTGATTAATACAATCGTTACATTGAGTTCCTTTGTGCTTTCTTTCTTTTTAAAACATCAGAAATTTTTAAAATACATATTTTTATATTTATGCTTTTTTTTGTGATGTTTTTCTCTATTAACAATACCTAGATAGATCGAAGAAAAATACAATTTTCAAAGGAGAAAAATAAAAACAACGATAACATTTATTATGAAAGAAATTTGTTCTTTTTTGTGAATATGCATATTTATAGATATCTAATTAATAATGCTACTGGTTAATGAGAAAGAGAGAACAAGTATTTTTATTTTATTAATCGACTCCTCCCCCAAGTACTATGTAAAATATGTACATTGTAACATGTGCTGCCATTGTGACAACAAACTTAATCAATTGAATCCTTTTCCATTAAAATTAAGAGCTAAAAAATCATTTGTAATTATAATTGTAACGAACAAGTTCATTTGATGATTTTATCAAGAATTAGAATTGATTTAATTTCTTGTAAATTAAAATAAATGATTATTAGTGATACTTTTATACGAAAGATTTGTATATTTAGAAATCCAATGTCCTTTACTTGAGTAAAACAACGAAAATTATATATGTACATTTAGTCTCTTTTCAAGATTTTAAAATGGATCAGGTATGTATATACTTTGTATGTATTTATATTTTGAACATGTATTTAAGCGAATTGACAGAAACGGGCGAAAATATGGATCGATAATTTCACTTGGATCAGAAGTGAATAAAATATAATTAAATTTAATTAAATTAAACATATGTATGTGATAATTCGAAACCGTATTTTCTACGTCGATCTTTATCTATTATCTATTTCTTATTGTTCCTGTATTTTCTGATTATCTGTATACGAAGTTTTATCACCAATTATCACGTCGAAAGATTACGTCAAAACTATTATTCAATACATGTTACGATTTCATGAAATTTTAAAGTTAAGTTGCAAATTAGCGTTTTTCGGATTCAAATGACTTTGCAAACTATGGCAGCATGAGGCAATTTTTAAAAAATTCATTTAATGATTGTACGATCTGCTTTAAGTTATTGACTTACTCAATTTTAAAACCATTTTTTTCTAAAACTTTTTACAAGACACATGTAAGTTTTTTCTACATTTTTTATGGAAGGCAATTTATAAAAAAATAACGAGTATGTAAATACTTTCGTTATTAAATATATATATTCCACTATTACATTAAATCGGACATACTGAATGACAAGCTGTAATCTACCGTTCTCAGTTACATATATAATGCGACACTTTGTTTTGACAGTTCAATAAATGAAGATCATTTTATATATAATAACTTATACGCTACTGATTTTATCGCTTTCGACGATTGAATTGAATGTACATAATTTCTCTATTTATTATATAGCAAATCGTAGATGTTAAAAACATTCAGATTTTTTCAGATTGGTATTTCATATTTTGAAACAGTCTCATTTAACGTCAGGCTCATTGCGTATTCGGTTAATGATTTTATATTTATCACTATCAGTTCAACAAACATGGTGTGACACTTTGTATTATTCGCATGCGTGCTGTGAACGCATACAATAAAGTAACATCTGATCTTTAACTGCTCGCTGTATTGTCCGTGTTATTTATGACAGCGATCATGTTTTGAGCCGTTACTTCTATTATCAACATTTCATCGGGCCTACATCTAATTAAAATACGGTGTGTGTGTGGGTATGGAGTTGTGTGCGTGTGTGTGTTTATTAAGAGCTTTCCAGTTGATATTTTGAATTCATCAAAGAGGTTAAGAGTGTTTCATTTTTATTTATTAACGCTAAAGTTTATAACACTTGCAAAATTGTAACCGTAGGTGAAAATTTTTGTTATGGACCAATATACGAACAACGTTACAGTTGTGTACTCTCATTTATTGTCTATGCAATAATTGCGTTATTTCTTGTTGATGTTGTTATTATTATTATTATTATTATTATTATTATTATTTCTTTTATAACTTCATAAATAGTATACTTGTATTACTATTTTCAGTGCTTGTTCAGTATCATTGAAATTGAAAAATGGCACTGCAACGTACATCTATCGCACTCCAAACTATCAGAAATCTAAGGAGAATTGATGGAGAAACGAAGTTACATTTTCGACCAAGAACAACAACACCTTCGGGTGCTATTCTACCAGAACCAAAAAGAATACGTTTCGGCTTTTTGCGTGTTATTTCCGGCGTCGTAACAGGATTGATCATAGGAACTAATTTAAGCAAAATGATAGCTAATTTTCTCGAAGAAAAAGAACTATTTGTACCTTCGGACGATGACGACGACGACGATTAATTTACGGTACGCACTTTACTTGAAGGCAAAACTCCAATCTAGTCCTAGTTTACCTAACTTATGCTTTTCACACAAGGCCTTAATCAACCTTTTTACGTGTCCTTAAAATATCTTTGTATAAACACGTTCTTCCTAGTTCCTCGATAGTTATATATCGTACGATGCTATTGTTTAATCTTTTTTCGCGAGGAAAATAGGCTTCATTTTTACATATCGTTTTCTGTTTCAAGATCTGTGACAATTTATGGGAAGATATAAAATGGTGTAACGTGTCTGATCTTTGGACAGCACGTTTTACATATACAGTTCTGACTTACTATAAAATCAATTATATGCAGTTTTTGATTCTATTTTTTAGAATTGAACGTACACAAAATCAAACAGTATCTATGTTGTTACTAATCTTTGTTAAAAAACAAATAGATTTTGTACATACTTGCAAGTATGTACATGTCTCAAAATATTCCCATTAAATATATATATAGCAAATGCATATACCTAGGTATTACAAACGTGCAAATACTTTGTAAATACTGCTTCAGATAAATTGCTATAAATTCGAAAATAAACATAATATAAGAAAGTAAGTTCCGAGTTTTTAATGAAATTTTCAAGAATCACAATATTCTTTGATATTGGAAAGTTGCTTCATTTTTCTGTCCGTATTAATTTAACAAATTTGCATTGTTAATAGCCACTAATAACTATTTGCGTGATTTTATAAAATTATATTTTTCTGAAATTAATTTAAAAAATGAAATCGGAGTAAAAATTTAATTTGTCTCATTTAAAAGAAGCATTGTATTTTAAATATTTTATATATTATTACATATTATTTGCATTTGCATCCATTTTTCATACTTCAATTTTTTTTAAATGCAAAAAATTTCGCAGTCTATTAATAACATAGATTTTACAATTTTTTGTATATTGCATTAAATATTTTACTGAGGTGGTCTTTTGTGCAAACTCCAACCATGAAAGCATTTGGTAAATCTTCGAGATTCTTTTCCTTTCGCTGTTAAGTACAATTTACGTGGTCTGTCTGGCTGTTTTACTCGTAAATGTTGGATATATACCTAAAATTTGACGCAAGTACCGCAATTAAATGTATTTTATAGTTCTTTAAAATTATTTCTTTTCATTCAAAAATTTCCAAAATTAAATATTTTTACTATTTATCTGATAGATTTTTACCTGAGCAGACTTATATGCCAATTTAATTTCTACTTCCGAACATCGACTGCCTAACCACAAAAATACTTGTTCGCCATTATCGAGTATCATAATATCATCATCCGCTAAATCATCCTAAAACAGTATCAATTGATTTTAAGTCTGTTACAGACATTTAACTTGATTCTTACCAATATAAACTAAGTTAGTAAATTTATCGTATACCTGACAAAAATCAGTGCATTTTTCGCTGATCGTAAAATATCCTTTTTCGTTTGAACATCTGAACAGTCTCGTATAATTCATATATTCTGCATCGGTGTCGTACGGTTTTTTTCCACCAAGAGCTACCCAAAAGAAATTGTCCGGCTCTTCACCTTCGTTTAAAACTTGTAAACTTATCCATGGCTATTAATTTCATTTGTAGATTATAGCTTTTCAAATTGAAACAAATATCATGCAATATATGACAAACATACATTATTAAACATTTCTTCGGCGATTTCTTGAATTAAACGTGCTTCCTCACTGTCTGCTTTGGAACCAATCCAGGCGTATACTATTCCTGTTTCGTCGTCGTTATTGAATGGAACATTTAAAATATAACTACGGAATAAAATATTCACATATAGTTGAGTACAAGTATCGGTAAAATAAATAATTTTCATTGAAAAGTGAAAAGAAGGAGGAAAAATAGTTATCTCAACGATCGTACCAAAACGAAGAGTTCAGTAACGTAGAATCAGCCGGTATTTGTATCAGTCTGGTGCACAATGCACTTCCATTACTTCTTAAGTGGTAAAATTCAACTTTGTTACTACCAGAAGCTTTAGGCTGTTTACGCTTACCATGATGAACAATAAATTTTCTTTTGAAGTAAGCCAAGAACTTTAAATTTTCTTGTTGTTGATGAGTTCTAACAACTTCTAAATTTTCGCCAAATAAAGATTTAAATTTTTTCTGTAAACTAAAAATAAAATTCTTACTGTCAATATTCTATCGATACGATTATTCACGCCCCTAACTATTTCGGACTTTAAATTGCGTTAATTAAAACGTTAACACATTTACGTCCAAGGTGTTACATCCGATATTTTACGATAAAAACTGCATTTTTAAGTTTCCGGACATAGATGTGTTAACTATTCGTGTATAATTAATAATAAATCAAATGATAATTTTCCTGGCTTCACCTGAATGTAAATGTCAGCCATCCCATGTTTCCGGCGTCTCTACCTTGCCAAAAATACACTGTACACTGATAATCCTCTTCGAATTGCTCATCGCCATCCTCATTTTCTGTCGTATCTAATGGCTAAGGTGATGCAATCAAATACAAAAATATATCGTATCACGAGTGTTAAAGTAAATTACCCAAACATATACAATTAAAAAGTACATAAATTATTACGTACCATCCAATAACGACATAAAAACACGTAACAATCACCACTGTAAAAATGTCCCAATTCTTCTTCTGGCAATCGTACAAATTTTTTTCCTTCTAAAACTAACGCTTCCATAGCCTCTAAATCATCGTTCCATTCTGACATTAATTGTTGAGCTTCAGTAAACGACATAGGCGGTTGTCTCGGCATGAAGAGCGCAGCTAGATCAGCCTGTCAAAATAAAACTAATTTACTAGTTTGAAGTGATAAGGTAGGGAAAGGGAAAGGGAAAGAGGAAGAGGGGGAGGAGGCTCGTGTCGTTATTGTCGAATTATTTATTTCATGTACCTTTGTTTCTTGTTGTTTCGCCCATTTAGTTAGATCTGCACCAGTTTTCGCGACTGACTCTGCAGTTCTAGTAAAATCAACTGCTATAACTTCGTCCCACCCAGCAAATTTTGATTTGAAGATCTAGATAGAAAAAAGGAAGGTATCGTTATAAACTTTCTCTCTCTCTCAATTGATATAATCTACCAAATCCCTTTAACTTTCTCAATGTTTGTCAAATTTTATCATACCTGTGATTCAGTTCCTTCTTGCAACCTAGTTACCATTGCATACTCTGGTCGTTCTATCATGTTAAACAGCTCTTGGGAAAGTTTAACAGCCGCTGCTCGTACTAACCTCGTAGATTTTTTACCGAACCTACACATATACACACACATACACACACAATAATTGAAATGTACACATTGTAATTTCACGTTGTTCAGATTTCGTAATTACATTAGACGTTTTGAGTATGTACCAAACATAAACATCTACATGACAATCCAATATGTAAACGTTGCGATTGTTTAAAAGTGTGTTGATTAATTTCCCATGAGGTACTTCAATCTGTGGCAATTCCAAATAACCCATGCCAAGTTGTACTTGATACAGACGTGGCGTAAGCGGTATAAAATTTGCATCTTCACGTTCCTACAACGAAAATGATCAAAACAAGATTTATATGGAGTATATTTCCGAGGGTGTGGTCATTTTATGAAAATAATTCAACTTACAGTAATCGTTGGCACGTGAGAAACATCTTTGACATTTAAACACAACAAAAAATCGTCCGATTCCGTATTCATAATTTCCGTTATAATTTCTGCTTTATTTTTCCTTTCGTTTTTATTAATCTTCTCGGCCATTAATCTGGCTTTTGACTTCAACGTACTTTTCGCTTTTTTGCCATACCATATGAAAATCTTGATGCCAGTATCCAGGACGAACACGAATCCCGGATCCAAAGAATCAAAACGAACAGGAACCGGTTCTAAATGGATCGAAGCACCGGCAGCATGTACCCTATACAATCGTGTTATCGATGGCTGCTAGCGACAATCGAATAACAATATAATAATTAAGCAGCAATAAAATAAAGAAGTGAAGTAAGAATATATATTTGATACAGTGATACAAACCGTATCTTCGACAGTGTAAAAACCGGACGAGGTGCGACCTCCTTCAATGTACGTAATGCCAGACTCGAACAACATTAGAAATTCATCGGATTCTTCGCCTTGTTCTTCTCTAATAGTACGACACTGTGCACCCAAGTAGTTACGTAGGTTTACCGCATGAATCGCAGCACAAGCTCTTTTGTCCAACTATAAAATACATCGACTTAAGAAACGTGACACACATTTCACGAAGACTCGTTTGCCTGATATTACATCGTGTACCGCGCACAATGTCAATTCTTTCAAAGCAAACTCACCGTAGCTTTTTCCCCTATCCAGAAATAAATTGCCCAAACTAGGGAACCAGCTTCATCCATTTCGGTTTTTAAAACGATGTAGCAATCACCTTCGTAAAACTTTCCATGTGCCACCTCTTCTATTTCATTGGGTAAAAAATTCTCTATCTCCCATACAGATAAACCAGGAACCTGACCAGCATCTTCGTCAAAAAATTCAGAATAATCCAATGGTGGTTTTTCTAGAGTTTCATCCCATCGTTTGGGTCTTGAAAGAAGCAAGATAAAAAAAAGAAAAGCGATTCATAAATCGTCAAATAACAAATAGAACAATGAATTATCACAATACATATTTCGCGCCTACTTTAACGATTCTGCTTTCGATTCTTCACATTCTTTGTCTTTATTTTTTTCCTTTGCTATATCCTTCATACCCTAAAGAACAAAATGACAGAAAATTAAACGATTCGAACGATTCTCTGTTTTTTTGTTTATTTTTTTTGATGACATACCTTTAATATCTTAGCTTGATCTTGATCAGCCTCTTCTTGGTCTCGTCTTCTTCTTAATCTCATTTTGCGAGCTATCGGATCCTTGCTACCTAAAAGTAGACATGGTATATTTATAATTGCTCAATACAAATCACCGTTATAGATATTATCAGCAAAGATAGACTTACCAGAAGTTTGAACAGGCGTAGGAACGTTGGCGCCAGCAAGTCGTAATTGATGTTGTAAAGAAAAATCAATGTTATAAAATTCTATGCCAGAACCTTTTTGAACTTCCATTGGTTTTGGTGGCATTACTAAATTCGGATTATCTCTCAAATCGAGTTGTTCCAGATCGTTGAGAAGATGTATAGCGTCTGGTACGGTAATCAGTCGATTAGAGGATAGTATTAATTTCTTTAACGATCCACATCTGAAAAAAAGAAATACATACATTTACGATGCTCGCGATATTTATGAAAAATTATGTTCTTAGTTTTCTTATATGATTTAATTATGTTCTTAGTTTTCTTTCTATTAATTCGTTTTACAGACGCATTAGAAAAGGACAGTTAATAAATATACCTGCATAAACCTTCGGGTATCATTTCTAAACGATTATTAGCTGCTGAAAATACTTGCAACGACGATAGTTTGCCAATGCCTGAAGGAATACCATCAAAATCTAATTGATTATCATTTAAATATAATCTCCTGAGAGTAACGATTTTACAGAGAGAGGCAGGTATCGTGGTTAATTTATTACGACAGATATTTAATGTTTCCAATTTTGTCCAAAGCTCTGAAATAAAAATAGAAGTTCTAGATGTTGATCGTGCATACACTGACAAGAGATTGTGTAACACGATAAATTTACCAATTGCTGTTGACAATTCAGTTATTTGATTATCACTTAGATTCAAGCGACGCAAGTTTAACAAAGAATAAAGCGCGTCTGGTACCCGAGGTAAATTATTTTGCGACAAATCAAGTTCTTGCAGATTTGTCAAGGTCTCCAAACTCGATGGAATATTGTTCAATGTCCTTTGCGTATCACGCATCTGTAGAGCTATTAAATTCATCAAAGATGGTAATTGTCTGAATAGAAATAAAGAGGTTAGCTTCTTTGAAAAATCAGCAACATTTTTGTCATATCGATCTTGTTTCTATACCTTAATTGAAAGTGTCCTAATGGATTATGATTCAAGTTTAAAGTCTGTAAATTTGCTAAGCGGCGAGTTTGCGGTGGTAATGTTTCCAACTTATTATTACTAAGATCCAGAAATAGCAAATCAGTTAAATGAATGAATAATGTATTTGGAATTGTCTCAATACTGAAAGGACCATAGTAACATTATTAGCGATTATGCGTGCACAATTGATACACGTAATACTCACTGATTGTGACTTAAATTCAGATTTAGCAAAGATCGAGCTCTCTCCAAACCTTCTGGTACTTCCTTCAAATTATTATAACTCAAATCCAACGTAGTTAATTCTTCCAGATGAAATAACTCTGCTGGAATACCACTTGATTTAACGTTATTGCGTCTTATGTTCAACGTTCGAAGACAACAGAGTTCAGTTAATTCTCCGTACAAGCGTTCCACTTTGTTCTTAACTAACGAAAGATGTTCCTGTTAGAAGAAGAAAGAAAAAGGATTTAATTTTCATTAGTTACATTTTATCAAATTATCAATAAGAACCTCAATCACGACAGCTTCATTCCGAATTTTGTGCACAATTAAAAAATAAACGTCCATACGCAGACAGTTTTACCAGCTTCAATAGTTTGCCCATTTCTTCTGGAATCTCGGTCAAGTTGGTCTCGTTCAATTTCAGCCATTGTATACCAGTCATTAAGCGTACAGATTCGGGAAATTTGCCATCCTATAAAATTGTAACAATTGTACACATTTCTTAAAGAACTACACATACGAAGAACTACACTTACACCAAAGTCATTGTTGCTAAAATCAATCCCACGTACAAAGGGTAACACTCCCGTGTTCGCCATTTCGTTCAAATTTGAGACGTTTTTGTAACTTTAAAAATATCTATGTTGCATTAGACGCTTGTAAATCTATAACCCATTAATATTATCGGTAAAATATATAAAAAGAATATATACAGGAAATTTGTTTAAATACAACTTTGAGCATTAAATAAACGAAAAATGTGTATTAAAAATAAAATTGCGAAAAATACTAAAAAAATATCAGATTTTCTTGAACAACTTCTAACGCAAAAATATTTACTGACATTTTTAAGAATTTTACTTTCAGAGAATTACCTTTGCAAGACAAATGACAATATCATTTATGTGCTAGTCGAATTATGAAATATTGCTGATGACACGAACTTTTATCAAAAAAATCCGACGACATACAGTTTAGTTTGTGTAACAGTGTACAACACAAGCGAGAAAATGAGAGGGGAGTTGGGGAAAAGAAAGAAAGAAAGAAAGAAAGACAGACAGACAGACAGACAGACGTATGTATTATTTTATATATTTCTCTGTTAAATTAGTTATCTTACTTTTTTTATTCTGGCTCTTATTTTTTACAAATTTATGAAAATATAATTTGAAATATACGATGGATTTATACATTCTTGGTAATTATATAGAAATCTATACTTTAAACATTATCTAGGGATTTTTTTGGATAATCGTGTGAACATGCGCCATAGTACATGCAATTTAGAAACTTTTATGACGATAGCGAAATCAGAGTTGTCCCGTATCTACTTTACACCGGCGTGAATTTCCACACATACGATATTTATCTCAACTTACAATGTCCAGAGTAGAAGAAGGTGAATTTTAAATCTTTATTCGTAAAAATAAAGAACATCGTTCATTCGTTTGTCAATCGTCAGTTGTTTTCTCATATGACTTCAGTCGAAGAAGTAGATCAATTGGACAGCGGCATGGGTAGTAGCGACGCACATTCTCCCGAGGTGAAATCGCTTCTTCCTGATGACGAGGACGACGAAGAGGTATTCCATTTCGATATATGATTACGTATTAATTTTATAAATAAAAAAAGCTCCATGTTATTACACATTATTACTTTATCGACAACAATTATATTTAATCTTTAGAAGTTAACCAATATTTTATTATTTACGGATAGTGTTTTCCGTGTTGCAGCTTAATTATATCAAATTTTCATTATGAGAAATGCAATCTCCGAGTTTGTTTTTAGGATGAAAGTTTGGCAGAAAGATTATTGGGTCTCACGGAAATGTTTCCGGAAGAAGTACGTAATTTGGGATATAATGTCGGTACTTGTTTATGCAATTGTATGAAAGGTCTGTATTCCTTAATTTTGCCATCTATTATCTTTAATATCATAATGTTACATTTTATTGAATATATTTTAAATAAATGATATATTTTTGTCGTTTTGGTAGGATTATATGCATATTCATGTTCAGCAGCATGGATATTCTTCAGTTCATCTGCTATTTTATTTGCACCTATATTGTTCGAAATAGAACGAGTACAAATGGAAGAGGCACAACGCACGCAACAGAAACAAGTTTTGTTGGGACCTAGCAAAGCCATGTCAAGCGTAAATGCTTCGAGTCTTCCAATGGCTCCACCAGTTCAGCAATAATAGCAATAATACCATCAGCAATGCATTCAAATTACCATAAGTTGGCTGTTCCGTTCACTGTTTATATTTATATTAGTATAATAGCTTCAATTTATTCTAATATCTCACTGGCATCTACATCCATAACGTTATCATATATTATTCGTTATAAAAATCTAAGCGATACATAGAAGAACGAAACAAATTAAACCAAATTTAAAAATAATATCTACTTATTCTTGTTTTTTTTTTATAAATTGTACCCATTTTATAAATTACATTTTACCATGTCATATTTAGCATAGCAATACCTAACCTTGTTATAAAATAGTGAAATTGTATTACCACTATATACATAGTGCATATTTATCAATAAAACTATTAAATTCTCGTGTAACGTTAGCACTCGTAAGGTATCGAAAATGTTATTGTATTATAAGACGTTGAATAAATGTATAGTGAAAAATGTTTTTCAGCGTTCTCTTACTATTATGTGTACAATATAAATACAATGCTGCGTAGGACGTTATAACGTTCAGGAAAATATACGTAGATGATCGTTTACAATTGTCAACTAATTGTCTTTGTATTTTCATCAGTGCACAGTATTTGTATCTGTGTATACACATAGATAATAATCAGGACAGCCATGCCTAATTAGTGTTTGAATCAAACAATAGCTAATAACGATCCAGAGTGTACTGGTAGTAACACTGTTCTGTAATTGGCCTTTTGTTTTACCAGATGCAAAATGATACAGTAGGGCTATAAATTAAATTAACATTTTAAAAAGTTACTATATAGTATATATATATATATATATATATATACTATAAATGTTGATTTAGTTGACATTAATATGCCAATATGTGACGTTAATTTTCTACAAGCACAAGTTTTTGCTGCTTTCTCGAAGAAATTTTGAGAAGAATGGTTAGCTACAGAATTTCGCCCAGAGTTGGGTATTATTTGAATAAAATTTCGAATAAAATTTTATTCGAAATATTTACTGAAATAATGTAAAGAAAAACAGTCAGAAGTCCTTTTTTCACAATTTTGTTTTATTTAATAAATTTGCTTTTAGTAGAATTTTTTGTTCAAATATTTTGCTGGTTAATCTGTTTTGCTTTAGGCAAGTTGTTATCGTTGCAAAAAAAACAAACATATTGAGAAGAATGTAGCATTTCGCTCCACGCTTATCTCGGCGTCAATATAAACACATCGTCCCACTCTGCTACCCTTGCAGCTCTTCTCTCTATATGCTGATAATCCTTTGCCATTCTCATGGGCATTTTCGCTGGCATCTTCTTGATACTGTTAGTGGTTCCTGTCCTGTTGACGCTTGTCCTGTTATTTTTATCGAAGAAAAAGAGAAAAAGATAATTATTCAAAGTTTTAAATAGACAGTAGACATAACTAACAGTATTTAAAACACTATTAAATTAATAAAACATACTCAGTATTTAATATATCTTATTAATAAAGCATATTTTTTTTACATACCAATGAATCATATCCTTAAGTATCAGCTCCACTTCTAGTCTTGTAAGTAAAGACTGCAATTCAAATCTAATCATCTGTCTTGCAACATTCATCTAAAAATTTTCACATATAGCTTGTAATTGTCAATATCATATTTATTTATCTTTGAGTAATGAATTCTTGTAATAAATTTTCTAAAGTATATCATTGAAAATAATTTACCCATAGTTGTTAGCACCGCACTGGAAAAGATATCATAAGTTTAATAATGCAAACATTGACTTTTACAAAGAATGATTAATAGGTTAAGTGGAAGATTCTTGTATTATTGTGAAACTCTTTCCGTTAGAATAAGCACCTATTAGCAACAGCGACTGTAAGGAACTTGGCGAACTTGCATCAACATTTTTTTCTTTATGCTTTTCCTTATTACATTTTTTCTTTATTACAACTTGACATTTTGACAGTTTAAGAATGGGAAATAATTATGAACAATCAATATTGGAAACCTACTAGTAAAAAATGTGCCTGTGAATAGTGTCTCCCTCGTACGGGAATTATATCGTCACGTCAAATTATTTTCTGGCGGGATATTTGAAAATATTATTAAATTATTTGAAATTATTATTTAATTTATCAAGATACACAAACATTTATACGCAATATTGTTTATAAAATAAAATATTCCTTCAAAATAAAAAAAAGGAAAAATTTCACAGTCGATAAAGAAAAATCAATGTTACCGGTCGGTAATGGAAAAAAAAGAGAAAATAGAGCAAAAAACGAGTAGCGCAAAGAGAAATAACGCGAAAAAGACATAATAAAAATAGCAGAAAAAATAATGTAAAATGAAAAAATAATCTCCCAGTCGATAATAAAGAATAAATGTTCCCTGTCGGAACGAAAAAAAAAGAAATAAATAAAAAAGAAAGAAAAGTAACGCAATGAGAAATAACACGAAAAAGAAACAACACAGGAAAAAACAATACAAAATAAAATAAAGAATCTCCCAGTCGATAACGAAAAATAGAATTTCCCAGTCGGTAACGAAAAAGAGAAAATATGGCAAAAAGAGAGCAATACAAAGAAAAGTAACGCGAAGAAAAACATATATCGTAAAATAAAAAAAAAAGAAACCGCGTTTTTATGTAATTACTGTTTTTCAGAGAGTGCCATCGTTTATTTATAAATTGCATTTCAATAAAAAACAAATGTTTATTAATATATTTTACAGTTTAGTATTATATTTAATAAGAGCGACTGTCGTCAAGGAACTTGGCGAACTTGCATCAACATTTTTTTC
>NW_025110144.1:0-2212 GCF_011392965.1 Frieseomelitta varia
AAAAAAAAAAAATATGTATATATATTATATATATATATATATATATATATATATATATATATGTATACTGTATAATGTAACACGTTACGATCATCACTAGAGCTGGAATAAGACGATCGTTTGAAACTCTCTCCACGCTCGACGCGTTTCGATTAGAAGAATGACCGAGGGCCGAGAGATCGGATGGGCAAAATGAACGTGATGCGGAGATCGTGATACCGACGATTCCAAGTGTTCCGCAACGATTGCTCTGTCCAGGCTCTAGTAATCACACAGAAAAGGAGAAATTAAGACAGAAGGAAGAAAGAAAGAAAGAAAGAAAGAAAGAAAGAATGGAAAAAAGAAAGAAGAGAACGTGGCGCGTAAAAGAGGGGGTGGTGATCGATGGAGCTTCGACTCTTGACTTTCGACTTCGACTGCCTGCGTACGAAGGATCGTGCCTCTAACATTTCTCGCGTGGTCGGAAATTGATTTCGAAATTTTTCAATGATTCAGGGAGGACGTGAAAGGGGGAGAAGGAGGGTGAAGCTTCGAAAGAATTCGCCCTTGAGATAATACAGTCCATCGAGGATCGTATTTTTTCTATCGTGAGAATTGTATCGACATTTTTTTACGAGAGATCGAGGACCGATTTCGAAATGTTTCAACGACACGGAGGATGTGAGAAGAAGAGAAACAAAGGAGATTTGAAAGATATTCGCCCTTAAAACCACTTGCGCTGACGACAAGCTGATTGCGGACCGTAACGAGTGACCGAATCGTCGCTTTCGTTTCTCAACTCGTCGCTATGATATTATTTGTTCTGCAAATATAATTAAAATTGAGAAAATGTTGCAATTTTGGGACGAAAACATTCTCGACAAGCGTGCTACCGTCATTCCAGCGCAAGAGGTTAGGATAATACAGTCCATCGAGGATCGTATTTTTTCGTTCTCTTTCGTGAGAATTGGATCGACAGTTTTCGCGAGAGATCGAGGACCGATTTCGAAATTTTTCAACAATCAGGCAAGATGCTTCGAAACAATTCGCCCTTAAGATAATACAGCCCATCGAGGATCGAGTATCTTTCCTTATTTCGGGAGGAAATTGCGAGATTTAAGATTTTTCTCAATACGAAGGGTGTGAAAGGGAGAGAAGCAAAGAGTAAGAGGGAGATTTTAAGTTAACAACCTCGAGCAGAGGTTATGTTTTCACCCTTCGTTTCAAATATTACCATAATATAATACAACTATATTAAAATAAATTATATTAAAATAGTAAATTATTATATTAAAGTAAATTATATTAAAATAATAAATTATTTTAAAGCAAATTATATTAAAATAATAAATTACTTTAAAGCAAATTATATTAAAATAATAAATTACTTTAAAGCAAATTATATTAAAATAATAAATTATTTTAAAGCAAATTATATTAAAATAATAAATTATTTTAAAGAAAATTATATTAAAATAATAAATTATTTTAAAGCAAATTATATTAAAATAATAAATTATTTTAAAGCAAATTATAATTATTAAATTATTAATTATTAAATTAAATTATAATTAATAATTAATAATTTATTAAAATAATAAATTATTTTAAAGTAAATTATATTAAAATAATAAATGATTTTATATATATATATATATTATACAAATTATTTATATTATATTTAAATAATCACAGAATTAGCAACTGCATGTTTAGCGATATTTAGCAACGTGGCAGGTGTGTTAAGTAATACCTCGAAAGGGAGCTTGGTCCTTTCGTGATCGATAACACGAGTTGGAGAGGGTTGCGTGCTTCAGGCAAAGCCGAGTTGACGTAATGGCGAGCCTTGAAAGAGGAAAGAGCCTCTGCGCGCTTAATTCAATACAGTAGATCGGCTGTTATCTACGTACAAGTATTATAAAAACATTACTTCTTTTTTCTTTTTCTTCTTAAGGACTCGTCATTTTGGTAAAAATATATATATATATATATACACGACACATAGAACGAAGTGTCAGTAGGTTGAGTGTTAACACGTTGAACGACACGCGACTATAGTTTGAATTCACATCCAATTGGTAACATTTAATCTTCCGTGTCGTTGAAAACATTTCAGTGTAATTGTATCTCGTTTCAACGTAACGCTGGTCTCTTAATTTTTAATTTTCAATTCGTCGACTTTCGAATTTTTCACGATACCAGAGAGTAAAACTTTTCAGTGTAATTGTATCTC
>NW_025110144.1:2504-6142 GCF_011392965.1 Frieseomelitta varia
AATTGTATCTCGTTTCAACGTAACGCTAGTCTCTTTAATTTTTAATTTTCAATTCGTCGACTTTCGAATTTTTCACGATACCAGAGAGTAAAACTTTTCAGTGTAATTGTATCTCGTCTCAACGTAACGCTGGTCTCTTAATTTTTAATTTTCAATTCGTCGACTTTCGAATTTTTCACGATACTGGAGAGTAAAACTTTTTAGTGTAATTGTATCTCGTTTCAACATAACACTAGTCTCTTAATTTTTAATTTTCAATTCGTCGACTTTCGAATTTTTCACGATACCAGAGAGTAAAACTTTTCAGTCTAATTGTATCTCGTCTCAACGTAACGCTAGTCTCTTAATTTTTAATTTTCAATTCGTCGACTTTTGAATTTTTCACGATACCAGAGAGTAAAACTTTTCAGTGTAATTGTATCTCGTTTCAACGTAACGCTAGTCTCTTTAATTTTTAATTTTCAATTCGTCGAGTTTCGATAATTTTTCACGATACCAGAGAGAGTATCGTCAGACATTCGCGGCTGGGAACACTACCGAGTTCAGCCAAAGGAAATTCGATTTGAAAAAACACCCGTTACACTTTCTTTTCCTCTCACGTTCACTCCTCTATCTTTGGAGAAGAGCAGAGATACCTACTTCCGGACTTCGGTATTATCTTCCGGCCGAATTGCATTCTGAATGGGGAGAGTGGAAAATGAATCCAATGAACCATCCGAACTGTTGTCTAACCTAATCGAAATTCTCGCGAGGAGGGAGAGAAGAAGCGGATCGATTAGGTGGTTGGCACGATCGTTCGTACGCATGATCGAAACGGAAACGGTAAAGAAAGAAAGGAAAAAAAGAAACGTGCGGAAAAAAAAAAAGAAGAAAGCAATCCGCGGGTCGAGTCTATGTATGTATGTATGTATGCATGTATGTATGTATGTATGTACCTTATATGCATCGTTTCGCACGTTTTCTTTTCTTTTCTCTTTTTTTTTCTCTCTCTCATCGTCGTCGGTCGCGCCTCTCTTTTCCCCTTGAGTTGTCTAGCAAAAAGATTCCAACAAGGCACAGACTTGGTTGCAACGACCAGCACAGTCAAAAGAATCGAACGTTCCGAAACAATCAAATATATATGTATATATACATGTATATATGTATATACATGTATGAATGTACGTGTATATCGTATATTTATGCGAGTCGTGTGTTGATATACACGTATATACATACATATGTATATGTATAGAACAGTAGATATATATATATATATAATACTATATAATATATTACACTTTTATATATCTACTGGTCCAATAAATAATATATATAATATATATTATATATATCTACTGGTCTAATATATATAATATATATATGTATAGAACAGTAGATATATATATTATATTATATATTATACTTATATATTATGTATATCTACTGTTCTAATATATAATATATAATATATTATATATATTATATAATATATTATAATTATTATATATTATATATTATATATATATATACTGGTCTAATATATATAATATATATGTATATGTAGAACAGTAAATATATATAATATATTATATTATATATTATTACACTTATATATTATGTATATCTACTGTTCTGATATATAATATACATAATACATATAATAATATATAATATGTATATATATATATATGTATGTATAGAAAAGTAGATATATATATTATATTATATGAAAAATATTATATAATATATTACACTTATATATTATATATATATATCTACTGTTTTAATATATATATATATAGAATAGTAGATATATTATATATGTATAGAGCAGTAGTCATATATATTATATATTATATTGTATACATATGTGTATAGAATAGTAGATATATGTATTATATATATAATGTATATATATATACATATGTACATGTATATATATTAACATGACAGTCAACGACATCGAGAATAATCAACGAGGTGCGACTTTTTGATAGCACACATCCAACTGTTAGCGCGACTTAATCACCATGTATATAGTTATATATATATATATGTATATATATATGTATATGTATGTACGTATTCACACACTTTTAACGAAGCTGTCCACCCCCTCCCCCCCTCCCTCTCACATACGTATATATATATATATATGTGTATATATGTATATATGTATATATATATATATTTATATACACACACCACACGTAATACAAATACAAGTACAGACAAGTGCAAGTCTTACGGCATCATATACACGTGACGTTAAATATCGATATATTAATAGATATACACAATGTGTGGATATACAGATTGGTATATATAGGCCTTTTTTTTTTTTTGTTTGAGATGATTGACTTAGATTGCACTCACCATGTTATAATCATCTATTTTGCTGATAGAGCGGAGAAAGATGTTGACCTTCACATTTGTCGGCTCGTCTAACACGTCGACCGGAACAGAACAAAACAAATCGATTAATTAAAAATCAGTTGCCGTGGGCTGCCGAGATTTACATGGATTTTTATCTATTTTCAGTTTATCTATTTGTTCGTTTGATCCTGTTTCGTGGTTTCTCGGTTCTTTTTTTCTTTTTTTTTTTCTCTCGACTCGTTTCATTTCTTTTCGGTCGTTCTCTTCGTTCTTTTCGGTGTTCTCTTTAATGTCATCCTGCTCTCGGGGAAGCACCGAAACGCGCGAATGAGAAGGGAAAATTGGCGTTGGCTTCTTCCGGGATCATGAGCGGCGGCGAACGTTTCGCTACTACTTTCTTCCCCCCATCGTTCGAAAAAAGGAAGTAACGAAACGTTCTCCAAATTTCTCTATTTTCTTTTTTTTTCTTTTTTTTTTTGCTTTTTCTCCCAACTTCGGTCTCGCTAGAAAAGAAGTGAAAATAAAATTGGAGAAACACTTTCTCTCTAGCCACTGTTTTCCCTTTTCCTCTTTTTTCAATCGTGATTGCTCTTTTTCATCGTGTTGTCGCCGCTTGCTTGCCTGTAAAGTCGTCGTTCCTCCGGTAGTATAGTGCAGTATAGTACAGAGCTTCCCAAGTTCTCCCCCCCCCCCCCTTACCCCGAACGTAACATTTGCCGACAATAAATGATTTCAAAATTCCTGCGACCTCCAAACATCGTTATTTTGTTGTTTATCGATCGACCAACACTTTGAGAAGCTCTGGGACAGGCGGATGACTATGTGAAATGTCATGGTTGCATGATCTATCGCGAGCTAGGCTAATGCGTTTCCACGGTGGGAATGCTTCGCGGCTCGGGGATATGAATTACAAAGTAAAGTGATCGAGCGGTCATGATGATGATGATCCCGTAGCCACCAACTATGCCGGTCTGTCTCGAATCTATTTATTTATTTCTATCGATCCAAGATCCTTCCATCTCGCGATCTTTCGTTCCGTTTGATCGATGGGACGCTCGAGTGGACGCTTGTGGATACTTGTGTATTAACAAGTGAAAAGAACGCGAGATAGTTTTCTGGGGAAAAAGACGTGGAAATCGCAAACGCATATTTCAGTTTTATTTGTTTCTTTTTGCTTTTTTTTTTTTTTTTTTTTTTTTTTTTTATTTTTTTTTCTTTTTTTTTTTTTTTTTTTTTTTTTTTTTATCAATTCGTTCGCGGCTCGTGCGACTTTTGACGGT
>NW_025110144.1:6152-22578 GCF_011392965.1 Frieseomelitta varia
TTTTTTTTTTTTTTTTTTTTTTTATTTAGATCGTTTACGTTTCTGCGTAGAGGAACACGTTGGACTCGTCTAACGATGGTGGATTCCTCTTGGAAGAACAGCGTTTAGGTCCCACGTTTAGACCACGATATATCTGAATTGGTCTGTTAGAGTTGGAGAAATACTGAGTTTCTTTCTCCTGCAATAGAAATAGCAATTTAAAGTTCACACGAGTTTCACGCATTCGGAGTTTGCGTTTTCAGAGTTGGTTTTCCTCTTCTCCAAAAAAAAAAAAAATGTAAAAAGAAACTGAACGACACTGCCAGATATTTCATGTTTACATTTTTATGTTTACAACGCTGTAAAATTCACTTTTGTCATTTAACCTCTTGCGCTGGAATTTTAACCTCTTGCGCCACGCCCGTCGACAATTTCTTGTCCCAAAATTGCAATATTGCCTCAGTTATATTCAGGTATAAGTATATTCAGTATATTTACGTATAACCCAGGCAAAAGTAATAAGTAATAATTTATATTTATATATAAATATAAATAATAATTATAGTAATAATTTATATTTATATTTAATAGTAGTAAATAATATTTATATATATATATATATATAGTAATAATTTATATTTATATTTAATAGTAGTAAGTAATATTTATATTTATATATAAATATAAAGTAGCAAGTAATATATATATATATATTTTTATATATTATATATAAATATAAAGCAAGTAATATATACATATATATTTTTATATATTATATATAAATATAAAGCAGGTAATATATATATATTATATATATTATATATAAATATAAAGCAAGTAATATATACATATATATATTTTTATATATTATATATAAATATAAAGCAAGTAATATATATATATTTTTTTATATATTATATATAAATAAAAAGCAAGTAATATATATTTTTATATATTATATATAAATATAAAGTAGCAAGTAATAATTTATATTTATATATAAGTATAAATAATGTGGTAATAATAAATTTATTAAAATATAGTATTAACAAATAATATAGCGATAATAAATTTATTACTTCTCGATAATTCCTATCCAGCGATCATCACATCGACGTTAAAAAGCGACGAATTATCGTATACGGCCGCTCGTTATGGTCCGCAATCGGTTGCCAGCGCAAGCGGTTAAGCAGCAATCAGAGGTGAAGATTTGCAGAACAAATTTAGTGCTCGAAAAAAAAATACGTTCGATCGTAGATTTACGACGAGAGAGTCCCTGACGCCGGAATACAATAGGATGACTCGAGAACGAGAAAGGGAAATTTGATGAAACGCTTGTTCCTGCATTCAAACGTAGCCAGGGATGAAAGAATGACGTTGGAATTTGTAAATAAGCGGAGATAACTTGTTGGTTTTCAGCGACGATATGCAATACTGTTCGAGGGTGGATTAAACGAGAGTCGAAGTCGAAACACAAAAGGGAGCGGGTGAGGGTTGGAGAGGAAAGGAGAGGGGAGGTGAAATCTCTCGACAATGAACGACGGACTAAAGTTCTCGTGACTTCTCGGTGATGAATGAGATGAACGTGAACATTTTCGTTTTTTAAGCGGCTTCCGGTGAGATGGCGGTGATTCTTGCCTCGTCGTCTCTGTTTGCACGTCACAGAGAAACGACGAGGAACCGTTGGAATCGTCTCGAGATATCGATAGCCTCTCCAAAACCTACTTCTCTTCTCCTTCGCTTCTCGAAAAGTCTCGATCGAACAAACCTAAACCTAACCTATTCTTTTTTCTTTTTAATGGAGGAAACCTAACCTAAACCTGGCCTTTTTTTTTCTTTTTAATGGAGAAAACCTAACCCAAACTCAAACCTAAACCTGATCTATTATTTTTTTCTTTTTAATGGAGAAAACCTAACCTAAACCCAAACCTAAACTTGACCTCTTTTTTTTCTTTTTAATGGAGGAAACCTAACCTAAACTCAAACCTAAACCTGATCTATTATTTTTTTCTTTTTAATGGAGAAAACCTAACCTAAACCCAAACGTAAACTTGACCTCTTTTTTTTTCTTTTTAATGGAGGAAACCTAACCTAAACCCAAACCTAAACTTGACCTTTTTTTTTTCTTTTTAATGGAGGAAACCTAAACTAAATCCAAACCTAAACCTAATTTATTTTTTTCTTTTTAATGGAGGGAACCTAACCTAAACCCAAACCTAAAACTGACTTGTTTTTTTTTCTTTTTAATGAAGGAAACCTAACCTAAACCTAAACTATTTTTTTTCTTTTTAATGGAGGAAACCTAACCTATTTTTTTTTTTTAACATGGAGGAAATCTTGCTTTTGAGGGCAAAAGCCAGGTAGTGTCGGAATCTTACCGACTAAAACCTCCACGATGGCCTATCTCATGTTGGAGATAATTCCGGGATCGAGGTAATCTCCGGAATAACTTAAACCTAACCTAAACCTACACGACGTTTGCCTAAGGATCTAGACAAAGAATGGTAAACACGCAGAGGTGGACGAGAGTAGAGAATATTGTCCACGTCTCGAAAAACTACGTTGTGACTTTGTAGAAAGAGAATCCAGATTGATCTCTCTGCTCTGACTTGGCGTCAGTTGTCTCTTCAAACACGTGAGAAAAGAGGAGAACGTAGGTTTCCTCACAGTGGAGAAGCAAGTATACTTTTCTCCTCGAAAGTTGTAGAAACTCAAACGTGATCTCGAGGATCGAAAGTCTTCACTTCGCAACGATCTCTTTAAGCGACGATTTTTCCTCTTCAAGTTACGATTCTCCCCCGCTATTCTGTTATCAATTTCGAACGTCGACTTTTCGAATTTTTAAAATTTCGCCTGAGCGGTTCAACTGTTCGAGGTTCGATAAAATGGCGGGAGAAAAAGCGCGCGGTTTTAAAAACGTAAAATGAAATGGAGGAATTTAAATTTTTACAGTTCTCTTTTTAACGAGACGGTGAGAGGCTTAGGTTCAATTTTTCGTCGAGCTTGCGAACAGCAGTTTTATCGTCCGCCCCCCCCCCCCCCCCCCCCCCCCCCCCCCCCCTCCCGTACACGCAGAACAATTCCGACAGCGTCGATTTAAGCGCCGAAAATTGAGAAACTTGAGGAACAAAAGGAACCACGAGAAAGCCAGAGAAACAGAGACACAGTAGAGAAACACGTGTCTGAAAATTAGTCGAAGTTCGATGGTAAGTTAGGTGCCTTTTTGCTCTTTGTTCGTTCGCGATGCGACGCGAGCTCGTTAACGACGAAACTCAGACACCTGTTCGCGGCTTCGTTTTGTCCACGATAATCCCCCGTCGCTAATTGCGATCGTCGTCGTTTCTATCGCCGCTAACTGAAGAAACGCTTCGCGGAACTTTGACGGACGCCAGCTCGCTCGAGATTGGCGACATTTAATTGGGTTGGAGTTAGAGTTACCGAGCGAGACGGTGCGGTTTCCGGGGCGAGCGCCACACTCACTTTCCGGTGATACAATACAAAGTTTCGTACACACATCCTGTACAACATGCTGCGCATGCCCCGCCGTCGTTTAATCCCTTACTGCACTACGTTTCTTTCTCTTCTTCCTGTTCGCGAAACGAATTCCCATCGTTGGAATCTGATCGCCACGATCGAACGGAAGACACGCACTCCTTGCTGCTATACGTACGTACGTTCGATTCAATTCGAAGGAATTGATTTTACAACGACTCGAAGTTCTCGAAGATTTTACTTTTTTTTTTTTTTTTTGTTCTTTTTTTTTGGGAATCGAGACACTTCACGGTCCCGTGGATTTATGCTAATTTTCTGAGACCAGACCCACGCCGATTTTTAAAATAAATAACCTCTAAAGATTTCAGTGAGAATAGAGAAACGACCAGTGTCCGTTAAGCGCTAAGAACAACCGGTTTTAATTTAATTTAATTGAATTTCCATGTGATTCGACTCGATCGAGCTTTCATATAATTTGAAAGTCGAGGGACTCGCGCTAATTGCGCGCGCGGTATTGAAACGCGTTTACATTATCGACCGACGATCAGTGCGTAAATAATTTCGTTCCACGCGTACCGAAACGAGATATTTACTGGTCGAAGCTTTTTCGTATGTGCTGCGAAATTCGTATCACGGAGCTAAAAAAAAAGAAAAAAAGGAGAAAAAAGAAAAAAATGAAAATAAAATAAAAAAAATTACTGCAATCGTTGCGACAAGAAGGGAAGAACGAAGAATCGCCAGCGACGAGTTGTAGAAAAAGAAAGAAGTAGAATATCATAAGAAAGAATATACACAGTAAGGAGCAAAACTAAACACGCATGCGTATTACATTTTTAACAAAGATAACTTTTTATCCAATATTTGCACGTTGAATACAAACGAAACAATAATACATAGTATTATCTACAATCTTCTAGCTTTTCAGAACAAATTTAACATTTGTGATATCGTTATGTAATATAATATAATAATGTTGTAATATTATATCATTATAATAGATATAATAAAGTATATATAAATATAATAAAATATAAATATATAAAATATTTATAAATGTAATAAAATATAAATACGTAAAATATATAAAATATATAAAATAAAAATATAAATATAAATATAAAAAATGTATATAAATGTAATAAAATATAAATACGTAAAGTATATATAAGTATAACAAAATATAAATATATAAAATGTATATAAATGTAATAAAATATAAATACGTAAAATATATGTAAATATAATAAAATATAAATATATAAAATGTATATAAATGTAATAAAATATAAATACGTAAAATATATATAAATATAACAAAATATAAATATACAAAATGTATATAAATATAATAAAATATAAATATATAAAATGTATATAAATATTATAAAATATAAATATATAAAATGTATATAAATATTATAAAATATAAATAAATATATATAATATAAACATAATAAAATATAATAATATAATATTATATAATACTAAGTATATTGTTTCTTTTGTATTCTACATGCGAATATTGAATAAAAAATTATTTTTGTTAAACTGCCGCGCGTGTGTTCAGTTTTGTTCCTCACTGTATATGATACATATAAAAAAAGGGAGCTACTTGTCTTTCTACGCAGACAAAAAAGTAAAAAAAAAAAA
Source organism: Frieseomelitta varia (assembly GCF_011392965.1). NCBI lineage: Eukaryota > Metazoa > Arthropoda > Insecta > Hymenoptera > Apidae > Frieseomelitta > Frieseomelitta varia. The sequence continues at coordinate 11,274 of NW_025110144.1, forward strand.
AGAAATAGAGAAAAATATATAAATATGTATGTATGTGTGTGTGTATGCATGTATGTATGTATGTATAGAAAGAGAAAACGCATGCGAGAAATAAAAAAAGGAATAACTCACCCAGTTGAACGGATCTCGCAGTTCGAAGGGAAAGTATTCGGCTCTATACTGCTATTTAGAAGGCGTAGAGGACGAAGAAATTCAGAGCAAAAACTACGAAATATCTGTCGAAACAATTACAATTATTTTTTCAGAGGAAAGTCAAGAGAGGTGGGGAGTGGAGGCTGATAGAACGATGCCCGACTGTGAGGTCGCGGTCGCTTGTAGTAAACATCGAAATTAAAAGAAGCGAAACGAAAACCGGATGCTCCATAATTCGGATGGACGTTCCGATGGTTGTTTCGACCTCGTCTGAGAAGAAACGCACGAACTTTCGAGCGAAATTCTACGGAGATCCCTTCCGGAAACCTTCGTTCTCTCTTGGACTGATTTCGGCTGGTTCGTCTCGTTTTCGAGAGAAGAACCTGAACGATGCATGAAAAACTGTGAACTCGCCCCTGAAGACGTCAATGGAACCGATCATCTGGAATATTCTCCTTAAAAAGCGAATGAAGCTGCACAGGTGCGCAGATTTGAGAAAAGTAGATATCGACTCGTTCCACAGTTCTTCTCCTTTTTTTTGTTTTCTTGTTTTCTTTTTTTGTTTTTCATTCAAACAGCACCACTTTCTCTGTAAACTTTTCAGCGAGAATAAAGCTGAGAAACTTTTACTTTGACAGTTGAGTTGTAGCAGCAATGGTGTACACGTCGACTCTGACTGATTGATGCAGTAAGGGATTAAACAGAATCGAAACTTTCGGCGGATATTGTCGCTCGAAACGTTATATAAATCGTGTGTGTGCGATATAAAACAACGAAAGAGATTAATACAGTATAATAGAATGAACAAGAAATTCAAACAACTGCGTGTACTCTTGATACTGTGTGTATGCACGTTTGTGTGTGTGTGTGTGTGTGTGTGTGTGTGTGTGTGTGTCGCCATTTGGTCAGCACCTCAACGATCCACACGTGATACAAAATTCGAATTGATACAGAAATAAATGGAAAGAGAGAACAAAAGGAAAGTAGAAAAGTAGCGTACGTAAGAGGAAAAAAAAAAAAAAAACAAGAAGAAAAAACGACAAGTTCCATTAAATTATCTACGACACATCTAGCGTAATGTGAGCGACATAGTATAATATGTATACGGTGTACTCTTTTTTTCTTCAATTGCGCGCAGCACGACGCAGACTATTCGAATCTTGAAGATCTCTGACAGTTTTGTCTTTCTTGCGTATTTCTTTTTTCTTTTTTTTTTTTTTTTGAAAATAATATCTTCCTCCCTCTCTGCGTGTTCTAAACACGTGCACATCTCTTTTGCAGATGCTAAGAAAAGAGGGATATATTATTTTTTAATATGTTCGAAATAATATTTAAAATAATATAATTTAATATTATTTTTTTATATATATTTTTTAAATATGCGTTTCAATATTATACTGTATAGTATATTTATTATATTAATATTATACTGTATAGTATATTTATTATATTAATATTATACTGTATAGTATATTTATTATATTAATACTATAATTATATTATACTGTATACTATATTTATTATGATAATATTATACTGTATAGTATATTTATTATATTAATATTATACTGTATAGTATATTTATTATATTAGTATTATACTGTATAGTATATTTATTATATTTATGTCACACTGTATGGTATATTTATTATGATAATATTATACTGTATAGTATATTTATTATATTAATATTATACTGTATAGTATATTTATTATATTAATATTATACTGTATACCATATTTATTATGATAATATTATACTGTATAGTATATTTATTATACTAATACTGTATACTATATTTATTATATATGTATACTATAATTATATTATACTGTATACTATATTTATTATGATAATATTATACTGTATAGTATATTTATTATATTAATATTATACTGTATAGTATATTTATTATATTAGTATTATACTGTATACTATATACTGTATACTATATTTATTATATTAATATTATACTGTATACTATATAGTACATTTATATTGGAAGGAGAGGAATTTCGGTGTCGTGCTGCGCGTAATACCGGTCGGGCTCCTCTTAGGCGTACAAAACATATGCTTGCTTAATATAACATACGAAGATAGTATACAATAGAATGGAATTGAAAGAAAAAGAACGAAAGGTGTTTATGATAGTGGGCCTTGAATACGCACGAGAGAGCCTGGCGCAAAAGGGTGAGACAGCACAAAGAGAGGTAATGAGAAAACGTGTAACGTGTAACGTGTGCTTCTTTCCTCCATTCTGTTCCCTTTAACTTTTTCTCAGGTTTGCTCTGCATTTACGTTACAGGACAGACTGCAGCTCTGTGTATTACTACATGTAGAAATACTATGTGCAGAATTAACAACGTGTGTGTACGCGATATCTGGATGTTTCTCGATGAGATCTGTATGTCGATCCGTGTGTATTACTACATGTAGAAATACTATGTGCAGAATTAACAACGTGTGTGTACGCGATATCTGGATGTTTCTCGATGAGATCTGTATGTCGATCCGTGTGTATTACTACATGTAGAAATACTATGTGCAGAATTAACAACGTGTGTGTACGCGATATCTGGATGTTTCTCGATGAGATCTGTATGTCGATCCGTATACAGGGCGTTTCAATCGCTTTGTCCACCGTGGATCGTTTCTTAGGTCACGTTGTTTCTGGAGACACGTGAGATAGATTTTATTAACCGAAAGTTAATCCGATCGATGACGCGACAGAGATTTCACCACCTTGATCAAAATAAGAAGATTAAGAAATTGAAACTAATCAAAAAAAAAAAAAAAAAAAATGTCTACTTTAAAACGATATTTGAACGTCAATTGTCTGTAAAATTTCGTCCTTGTTACAGTCGTGCCACGGTAATCGAGTAATCTCTTTTTTTTTCGTTAATGAGGATTTTCTCACATTCTCTAAAAACAACGTGAAGAAACTTAAAGCGACACCCAGTATGTATATATATATATTGTATTTGATTTGAACATCTAGCTACTACTCTCTGACCAGACTATAATCGAAATGGATCCACCGGTCCTCTAAGCGAACGCGACTAAACGTTCAATGTCTATTTCCATTCCCTCGGGATGGAGGAAACGATTCGAGAGGGTTTTTGAACTAGCTGTTGCAACACTTGCAAACAATTGGTGCACCGGGCCACACTATACGGTGTACTATATATATATATATAAAAAAAAAGGATCGAGAAAATTGTCTCTCTCTCTCTCCGGTTAAAACACAATCTGAACTGAATCACGCGCTTCGATCGTAGAAATTTCTTTTTTAAGTTACTCGTATCGTTAACAAAAGTAAACAAACACGCGAGCCATGTTTTCGTACATTTTTTTTCTCTCTCTCTCTCTCTCTCTTTCGTGAGAACGAAAAATGCTTCGTCTGTGAGAAATGGAACGACGCTGTTGATTCAAGTTCGTTCTTACTAAATTGGAAGAGAAAGTGAGTCTGCTACTACTTCGGAGATCGTGCGAATTTATTAAAGGAAAAAAAGAAACAGAAAAACGATTATCAACTCAACATCAATCAATCGACGGGATAATCTAACTAACGGAGAACGATTTCTATATATATGTGTGTTATAATAATATTAATGTACATATCGATCTCTGTATTTATGGTACATACAGATTGTACAATTAACATTTAATATAGTATAACATATGGCACGTATATTATAATATAATAATAATAAATATATATATATATATATATATATATATATGGTAAATACGTGTAGGCGTGTGTTTGTGATTATTCGGGGCATTTGATCTTTTCTTTTCTTTTCTTTTTTTTTTTTCTTTTTTTTTTTCGTTTTTGATTTAACTTACCATAGTAACGTCATCTATTTTTGAGATACTTCGAACAAATATGTTGACGCGGACAACCGCGGGCCCATCTAACATAGCAAACAGAATAAATAAAATTAATCAATCGTTGAGCAATCGAGGAAGTGTGTGTGAATGTGAGAGAGAGAAGAAAAAAAAAAGAAAAAAAAAAGAAAGGGACGCTTCCGCGGACTTCGCCGGAGAATTCGTTTCTTTTCTTTCTTTTCTCGCGCTGTTGGCAGCGCGAGTCACCTCCTTCTTACTTCGCTCGGGGAATTAAAAAGGCACGGCGTGAACGCATTGGATAGTTGAGATAATTCGTGCTCGTCCGTTGGTAGTTTTCGTTCGCTTTTCTTACGTGAACGTCTCGCTGAAAGGAAAATCAATATGGCGTCGTCTCTATCGGGGACGTTGAGAGGAAATGTTCACGACCGATGTGCCCTCGAATCTGGGAAACTTGCAAAAAATAGACTGTAAAGACTGTATTAGTGTACTCGTGCCCAGTAGTCAACTCGCATTACGTAGTTTTTCACGCGAATAATATTGCTACACAGTAGGAAAAAAAAAATTGGCCGAGGTAATTTTTGAGGTTAGAAACAGATTGAACTACTAGAACAGCATCGAGGAGAAGGAAAAAAGAAGTAGACACTAGAAAATACTAGAAAAGAATGGAAAGTAATTTACGTCCAGTAGTCAGCTCATATTATCATGATTTTTCGCGCGAATAATATTCTTACGTTGTTATCCAGTAGAAAAAAAAAAGAAAAAAAATGGGCGACAACTTTTGAGGTTAGAAACGAGGTGTTACGCGAATTCGAAAATTACGAGAAGGAAAAAAGACAGACTAACTTGTTATATACTTTTTCGCGCGAATGATATTCTTAGGCTTTACACAGTAGAAAAAAAAAATGGCCGACAATTTTTGAGGTTAGAAACAGATTGAACTACTAGAACAGCATCGAGGAGAAGAAAAAAAGAAGTAGACACTAGAAAATACTAGAAAAGAATGGAAAGTAATTTATGCCCAGTAGTCAACTCATATTATCATGATTTTTCGCGCGAATAATATTCTTAGGTTGTTACCCAGTAGAAAAAAAAAGAAAAAAAATGGGCGACAACTTTTGAGGTTAGAAACGAGGTGTTAGCGAATTCGAAAATTACGAGAAGGAAAAGAGACAGACTGACTTGTGCCCAGTAGTCCCATGTTATATAGTTTTTCGCGCGAATAATATTCTTAGATTGTTACACAGTAGGAAAAAGAAATGGCCGACAATTTTTGAGGTTAGAAACAGATTGAACTACTAGAACAGCATCGAGGAGAAGAAAAAAAGAAGTAGACACTAGAAAATACTAGAAAAGAATGGAAAGTAATTTACGTCCAGTAGTCAACTCATATTATCATGATTTTTCGTACGAATGATATTCTTAGGACAGTAGAAAAGAAAAAATGGCCGACAATTTTTGAGGTTAGAAATGGTCTTACGTTATATATACCAGAATACTGGAAAAGAATGGTAACTTTTAATTAACGAATGATATACGTAAAGTACATCGGTGGCCTAACTAATCTCGTAAATTGTTAATTTCAAGCATTCTTTCGCGAGAACAATGTTTCTCTCGCGAGAAGATACTACGCAAGCTAATAAAACCGTGAACGTTTCGTACATCGTTTTCTGAACTCCCGAGTTTTACTATTGAAAGAAAAAAAGAAAAAAGAAAAAAAAAAAAAAGAACAGAAGGAGTAGAATTACAGCAATCGACACGATTTTCGAGTCAAATGGGTTTCGTATATATTGAACAAGCATACGTGTAACGTATCGTTGTTGTCTTTCGCGTTAATTTGTTGTCGATCTCGGTGTGCGCGACTCGTAATAAAGAAGAGACAAAGTAATCGGTTAAATGAAAAAGACATCCATTGCCCTGTGATCTTTGCCAATATCTGAGCCAATCTACAGGGTGAATAAAAGAAAAGGATTCAAAAATTACACAGCTTCAAAGTTACAAACGATGTTTTCGTTTCGATTGAAATGCCTGTGAAAAGGGTACGTAACGTTGAAACTATTAACACGTTCGTTAGGACTTTTTCTCACGAGTATCATCTACTCTTTTCCTTTTTTTTTTTTAGTCACCCTGTACGTATGACCAAGAGCACAGGGGATCTGAATCGTTTTGCACTTGTAGTTGATGGAAATTTTCGTGAAACATAGAGAAAAGTGAATTGTTGAACAGATGCTTCTGACACAACGAATTTATCCTTTCTTCGTTGTTGTCATCGATCATACTCGGCAATTTGATTTGCAATTTATTCATTTACTTTTTTTCAAGAGTCAATCTGTTGGCTGGACGAGCCAGGCGTATCGTCCTGAGCCATACAGAGTGTTTGCGTAACATTCCGCCCTACATGAACCAGGACAAGACGTCGGACACGTTTGTTCCTGTAGCATTGAGCAGTGTCGGCCATTCACTAATCCTTACTTTTACAAAATTTGCATCAATACTACCGTCCTTTTTCTTTTTTTTTTTTTCATTTATTCTTTAGAGTTAGAGAAAGCAACGAGAACGAAAAAAAAAAAAAAAGGAAAAAAAGGAGAAAAAAACAGATAAATGCATGGTACTCGAGTTACTTTACTTTTACTTGCGCGTTACAAGCGGAACGCACGGCTACCACGGAAATGATCCTCCAAAGTCGATCGATCCTCTCTCCCGAGTCGTCGAAATTTTGAACGATCATTCCGCAAGAATGCAAGGAAAGCGCATGGCTCGTTGTCAGCGTAGGTAGATCTACCGGTTGATGAAGAGAGGTCATTATCAGCTCGCAGTTAATGAAAAATGTCTTCCGAGGTCGCGAGGAAACTCGCTCCTCGCCCTCGGCAAGCTCGAAGCAAGAGAGAACTACTGCGAGAATCGTTCTCCCGTCTCCCTGTCCCGTTGAAAAGTGAATCAAAAGTGAATCCTCGTTTAACCTGACGTTCAGAAACTGAGGTCAATTTTTCACTCACTTTGCTTTCCTTCGTGCTTCCTCAACGCTAGAATTACCAAAAATTACTCGTCGGATCAGTCTTCTTTGGTGGAAATTTTTGCGCTTGTAGTGTGAATTTTTCGTAAAAAATATATATATATATTTTTTTTTCGTAAAGTACATATATATATATGTATTCTATTGTAGTTGTAAAATATTCTATTCTATTGTTTTTATATATATAAAATATAATACCATATACATACAATATTGTATATATTGTACATTGTGTATATATATAGAATCTATTTTATATGTATTCTATTGTATTTCTATATATATTCTATAGTAGAATATTCTATTCTATTCTATTTCTATATATAAAATAGATTCCATATATATATGCAATATTGTATATATTGTACACTGTATAAATAATTATATAGAATCTGTTTTATATATATATATAGAAATACAATAGAATAGAATATTCTACTATACATATTTTACTATATATATAGTATTTATATATACTATTTATATAGTATATATATTATATATTCTACTATTCTATTATGTATATAGAAATATTGTATATATTGTAAATAGAATGTAATTGTATATATGTGTATAGAATCTATTTTATATTTATATAGAGATGCAATAGAATGGAATATCCTACTATATATTGTATAGTATATATACTACTACTATATATCTACTATAGAATATTCTTCTATTATATATATAGAAATATAATAGAATAGAATATTCTACTATATATTATATAGTATATATATTATATATTCGACTATAGAATATTCTACTATTCGATTATGTATATAGAAATATTGTATATATTGTACATTGTATATATGTGTATAGAATCTATTATATATTTATATAGAGATGCAATAGAATGGAATATCTTACTATATATTGTATAGTATATGTACTACTACTATATATCTGCTATAGAATATTCTTCTATTATATATATAGAAATACAATAGAATAGAATATTCTATTATATATTATATAGTATATGTAACTACTACTATATATCTACTATAGAATATTCTTCTATTTTATATATATAGAAATACAATAGAATATAATATTCTACTATTTATTATATAGTATATGTAAGTACTACTATATATCTACTATAGAATATTCTTCTATTATATATATAGAAATACAATAGAATAGAATATTCTACTATATATTATATAGTATATATACTATGTATTCGACTATAGAATATTCTATTATTCTATTATGTATATAGAAATATTGTATATATTGTATATTGTACATATGTATATAGAATCTATTTTATATTTATATAGAAATGCAGATATTTATATAGAATGGAATTTATATAGAAGATATTTATATAGAATGGAATATCCTACTATATATTGTATAGTATATATACTACTACTATATATCTACTATAAAATATTCTTCTATTATATATATAAAAATACAATAGAATAGAATATTCTACTATATATTATATAGTATATATACTGTATATTCAACTATAGAATATTCTACTATATATTCTATTATATATATATATATATATATATATATATATATATATATATATATAAATACAGTAGAATAGAATATTCTACAACTACAGCAGAATACATACATATATTTCACGAAAATAGAATTGTATAATATAGTCTGCTGTATAAAGTTTCTCTTTTCCCCTTGAATGAACGGTTTCACTTTCGAGCCAAGTCTCTGAAAATCTGCGTTTCAGTCGTCGGCAGTTCTAGCGTTAATTCCGTTCGATCTCGAGGGCAACAACTCTCTCAGAAGACAGAACGTGCACGCACGTACGTATACCTGTGCACGCACGCAGTTCCAGAGAATCCGAGTCTCGCGGTATCCTGGCACGAGGCTGCGACTCGTGCAAAATGCATGCAGAACAGTTGCAGGACACCGCAAGGCCTCGGTGAGAAGCTTTCACGCTCTCGCGGAAAACGTGTGTGTGACCTCGGCTGATCGCGTGAAAACCGATCAAAAAATGTGCAGGTGGTTTTTTGCCTCGCTAGCCACGAGAGAGCCTGCGAGTCGCGGCGCGATTATAATCACAATACATATCGTAGCATAACGAGAACGCTGTTGAAAAGATAGAACAAGTAATAAACACGGGCGTGTGTGTTTCGTTCGGTGAGACGCAGGTTTATGAAAACGGTAGCAAAAAACGTAATCACTAGGTCATCAAGCACTATGAGGAACTCTACCAAGAGAAAATATTTCATATAGGGATGACAATAAATTGGAGGGAACCTGTGAGACCATGATACATGTTGTATAATATTAAATCCTTTCATTTTCCATTTTTCACTCTCTTTCTTTCTCTTTCTTTTCTTTTCTCATTTTCCTGTCCCTCCCCTCCTTTTCCTCTCTCTCTATCTTTCTGTTTCTTTCTCTCTCTCTTTCTCCTTTCTTCGATTAATTTCTTTCTTTTTCTTTTTTTTTTCACTTTTTCCTTTTCGTCTCTCCCCCCCCCCTCCCCCCTCTACGCAGCGTATAAACGTGTGTATGTACATACGTAAACATAGAAGCTAGAATGCCACATGCCTGTGTCTACTGCTAGAGATGCTAAACTGGTTTCTCGTGTGCGAGATGATCGGTCATTCTAAATGAAAAATGGGTGGGTTAGGGACGAGGAGGATCGAACGTCGTACACAGATGAAAAAGAAAAAAAGAAGAAAGATAAAGGCAATGGATACATTAATAATCGTGTGTTTATCTGGTTGTATGTGTGTATGTGTGTGTGTGTGTTTGTGTGTGTGAGAACGAGTGGGAGGGAGTGATTGGCTGGGGGTGGTAATCAACAAAGTAACAGACGAGGTCGATGGGAGCAGACAAGACCTTTAATCAGAAACTACGAAGGGCTCTATGGTGAGTCGATTGTTGCGCAACCTCAGTGTTCCCAGATCGAAGAATCTATTTCAGGGAGAGAACTACCCCTCGGTATTTAGAATCGTACGCGTGTAGTATAATAGCGTACCGCGTGATCTTGACGTAAGTGGGAAAAAAAAAAAAAAAGAAAAAAAGAAAAAAGAGACTCTCGATGCACGTGAAACTTGCATCTTTTCTTTTTTTTTTTTTTCTTTCTTTCTCTTTTCTTACGAGCAACTGTTATATCTTTCGAGAAGAGTTAATAAAGATGAGAGACTGTCTTATAAGATTCGGTGTTTCTTTTTTTTTTTTTTTTTACGATTTGGCCAAAAAGTACAACGTGTCACTCAACCGAGTCTACTTTCTCTACTTTCTTCTAGACGACAGTGGAATATTTGCACGAGGGATTATTATTGTAATAAAAGATCCTTCGTGATTTATTGCAACTCGTAAAGTACCCAGGCTGTAGGTATGACTGTTGATCTCTTGGAAAAGATTAGGCTCTCGTTTTGATAAACTCAATGTTAGGAAACTTTGTTCGAAACCTTGAACTGAGATTGCTGTTTGAAAAGTTTGATGTTGTTTGTTGCTTGAAACGAACGTTCGATCGGCAGGAAATTCAAAGGCGACTCTAAATTTTGATCTTCGTTGCGGAAGGGTTGAAGATCAAGAGTCGACAATACGAGCGGAAAGTGGAATTTTCTTTCGCGATTCTACGCGAAAGAATAAATCGAAAATAAAGAATAAAATCTCTCATTTGAAAGATTTTCGAATATTTCTATACACACACACACACACACACTTGTCAGTCAAGATCACGCAAAATCACGGTTAAACACGTACGATCGTAAGCGAAAGTTGGAATTAATTGCAGAAATCATCGATCAGAAATGATCTCTTTCTTTCGATTGTACCTCGGGAAATCTTTTTCTGTCGCGATCCTAGCACGAAGGTGAAGTCGCACGAAATTCCTCCTTACCAATTTGCCGTCCGTGTACATCATCCTGGAATTTTATTCATTGCCGTATATAAATGGGAAATTTCCCTCGCGAAACTCCCACGAGAAACACCGAGTTTTCCAGAATCGAAATTTCAATTGATGGGCAGGGGAGGAGGGAGAGAAGTTTGCAATTCGAGTTCGAATCGTACGAAAACACTTTCGCGCCTTTTTTTTTTTTTTGTCTCTTTAATAATAAATTCTATGATAATAATTTAATAATATAATATAATAAATATAACAATAATATTAATATTGTAATAAATATTATAATGATATTAGTATTGTAATAAATATTGTAATAATATTAATATTGTAATAAATATTATAATGATATTAGTATTGTAATAAATATTGTAATAATATTAATATTGTAATAAATATTATAATGATATTAGTATTGTAATAAATATTGTAATAATATTAATATTGTAATAAA
>NW_025110144.1:23377-26508 GCF_011392965.1 Frieseomelitta varia
ATATTGTAATAAATATAATAATAATATTAATATTGTAATAAATATAATAATAATATTAATATTGTAATAAATATAATAATATTAATATTGTAATAAATATAATAATAATATTAATATTGTAATAAATATAATAATAATAATAATAATAATAATAATAATAATAATAGTAATAGATTTGATAATAAATTCCAATGTGAATTAAATAATAATAAATTTAATTTAATAATAAATTCTACAGTGATTCGTGGAAAAAGAAACGGTTTTCAGCGATTATGTTTCGAGTTATGTTCGTGCGTCTCGACGAGTCGGACAAAATTCTCTCTTAAACCTTAAAGGAGAGGGAAGGAAAATTTCAATTGGAATCGAAACGAACGAAGAGGAAAGGAAGAAAGGAAATTTCGTACGATTCTCTCCGAGTCGAGTTGAAGTGCTGCACGCGAGTTCCCCATGAAAGAGAATTCTTATAGAATCTGGCATCACTGATGACGAGAAACGGATGGTGTCGACGTGATGTGTTACAGTAATGAATGGTAACGGAGAAGGGACATGATACTAGCCTGCTGCCATTGTTGTTGTCGCAACGTTAACGCTTCGAGGCCTTCTCTCTTCTTTTCTTTTCTTTTCTTTTCTTTTTTTTCTCTTTTCTTTTTTTTTTCTCTTTTCTTTCGTACCTGTGTTCTTTACTTATTTATTTTTCTTTTCTTTTCTTTTCTTTTCTTTTCTTTCCTTTTCTTTTCTTTTCTTTTTTGCCTTTCTTTCGCCTCTCCGAAATCGATCTCATCTCGAGACTCTAAAGAAACCTACGTTTTGTTTTGCGCCTACTTGTCAATCAAAATCGCAAGCAACAGAAAAATAAGGAAACAGTACCCGCCACAAGAGATTGGAAAAAAACGCGGCGTTCGCAGGCCGCGTTCGGTAAAGTATTTTTGGATTGGTTTAATTGTATACTTACCATCTTGATGTCACTAATTGTCGCGATGCTTCGCACAAACAGGTTTACCCGGACAATGGCCGGCCCATCTAAGGGCAAAAACAACAGAGCCCCCTTTTAGTCAGTCAATTTTTTGGTTTTGTTCGTGTCTTACAATACTCTACTGGAATAGTTTGTAATCTTTTTCTATTTGTTTTTTTTTTTTTTTTTTTATTGATTTGTTTCTTTGGTGGATTACTTTATTTAACCAGAAATTCGTTCATTTTCCTCGAGTGTTCTTTTCTTTTCTTGTTTTTTTACTGTTGTTGTTGTTGTTGTTATTGTTGTTGTTGTTGTTGTTGTTACTGTTGTTATTACTGTTGTTGTTTTAATTTTTACGAGTTGGCCGTGTGACTTTCTTTCTCGTGAAAACAGGGACAGAGTAAAGGAACAAAATTGTAGGCGTGTAGATTTCTGAGGTCCTCCCCCGGACAATCGTCCTTGACAATCGTCCACAGATGCCAAGGTGCTAGATTAATGGGTCTGTTTAATTCTAGGGATCGACTGATCTGCAGTGTGATGGGGACGAATCCGCGGCACGACGAGGTTGGTTTTTTTTTTCGTTTCGTTTTTCGTCGATTCGGGCGGATGCGGACGTGCTCTTGCAAAACAAGTAGAAGTATCGTACGTACACATTGCGCATGTAGTGTGTAGGACTCTCTACTACTGGAACGAAATACACAGGGGATAGAAACAGACGTGTGTGTCTCGACGAAAGGCTACGGGCAAAGTGCTGAAAGAGATTTGGCAATTGGAGATCTCTTCTCTCACCTTGCTTCGTGATCAAGATCTTCAATAGTGTAGTAGTGCAGGCTGTTCCACGAGAAACTTCCAACTACCGTACGTTTTGCTATAGTATCTCGCGATTGTTGAAGCTTCTGGCAAAATCGTAGATTACAATCAAAATTGTAACAACTGCGTTGTTAGGCTCGTTTCAGAAAAAAACGATAAACCCCAGTCTGTGGCAGTGGAAACAGCACGTGCTCGAATGGTCGAGAGAAACTAATAATCGCTGCCTGTTTAACTTTAAAATACCCAGCAATATATGTGTGCAACTGTTGCGACGTACAGAAAGGTATACGACTGTCTCTTCTTCGTTGCGTCGATCGACTTTTTAATCGACCGATTAATCGTCAACGAGCGACTCTTCCGGATCGAAACGAAACTGTTCCTCCTGGCGTTCGCTTAAGTTTCTGAAGAAGCCACAGATGAAGCCACTGTTTCTCGCCTTTTAACTCTCTTGCGCTGGAACGACGTCGAGAGGGAAAAAAAATTTTCTTTTGGCCGAAAATTGCAATACTTTCTCAGTTATTTTCAAGTATATTTAAACGCAAAACAAACGATACAGTTGATTACTTCTTAATCGTCGTACCGACGAGTTCAGAAGACGAAGAAAGCGGACGATTTATTGCATACGGTTGCGTTCGGTCACTCGTTATGGTCCGCAATCAGTTTGCCAGCGCGGGGAACCAAATCGTGTACAATATAATTCGTCGATTCCTTGTTTTGAACTCGCCGGTATGACATCACTGGATAGAAATGATTGAGAAGTAGTAAATTGATTGCTTGTTTCACTTGAATATACTTAACACTGAGAAAATATTACAATTTTGGGACAAAAAGTTCTTGACGTCATTCGAACGCTGAGTTAAAGAGGTCAGGACAGTGTGAAATTTTCGAAAAATCGATTTTCTTGTTTTAAAGTAGTAGTTTGAAGTCTTGGAAATAAGATACAAAAGGTCGTCCTAGACTTTAAAACGATGTGTTTCGGGCGGATACAGAATCATTGAATTTGTATCAACATTTGTTTACAACCTCAAGCGGTATTACAAAGTGTAGATCGATGCGATTCAAATATTACTTTTGGTGAATCGAGTATCAGAAGGCTCTGGATTCAATTTAGTTGTGAATTGTAAGAACCGTGAGCCGCGATATATGAGTAAAAGAAGTGAGTAAAGGATACGTATGAAAAGTGTACGTTCTGAAGCTTTTTAAACGCGTTTCTCTCGAAACTAGGTTTTTCGAAACGGATGTGCAAGATATCTCGGAATCTAACCAGCCGATCACCGTGAAACTTGGTACGTATCTTTGGCGTAACATTTACTAGGGATTGACGATCGAACATTTCTTAATTTTTTAACAATTTCGAGAAATGTAAACA
>NW_025110144.1:27013-28970 GCF_011392965.1 Frieseomelitta varia
AATCTTTTTGGCACAAATTCGACACGTCGGAAACAAGTAGCCGCCATTTTTCGTAAATATTCACAGAAATGAAAATGTTGGATCGTCAGTCCCTAGAGAGTATCGTTTACTTTTGAACTTTCTCTGCCTCTTTGTTGCGGCTAATCCTGTTTGGCTGGAATCATGCACACCGATTGTCAAACGTAAAAAGAATGTTACGGTAAAAGTATGCCGTTGAAAGGTTAAATAAAGAGCTCACTCTTCTTCTCTTTTAACGTCGCTTTTTACAGTTGATAACGCGTTAATAAAATAAACCGCAGAAGCTCGTGTCAGTCAAACGTATGTACTTTTGTTTTACCAGCCCTTCAAAGTGTTACGTAACTTTTAGGCCCCCGTCACACTGTCCTGACGAAACTGTCCCCGTTTCGCTGCCGCTTGGCCTTTGCCACGAAAACAAACGGGGGGTACGACCGCGAAGAAGCAATCGCGTAACTGTGATTAAACAAGCGAACGGTTTCCTTTGTTTCCGTATATATAATATATATATATATATATATATATATATATAGTCGTGAGCCCAGCGGCTAGAACGGCGAGAGACCTTTCGCTGTTTCTAATTAGAAACCGCGCGCGTCTGTGTGGTTTGTAAATTGGGGTGTGGCCCCGAAAGAGGAGAGAAAAAAAAAAAAAGAAAGAAAAAAAAGGAGAGACCGCTCGTGCAAACACGCGCCGTCCTGTTTTGACGGCGAAAGAGTAAGAGAAAGGGGCGGAGGAAGAAAGAGAGAAACAAAAAAAAAAAAAAAGAAACGAGAGAGGAACCCTCTTGACAACATGAACCTCGAGGCGGTACCAATTCGACTGTAATTATCGACGATATACTATACTTTCTCTGACCTATCGAACAATAGGAACTCGCGGTCCAATTTCTCCGAGGCGTTCAATGCCATTGTCTAATATTCTACACGGTGTGTATTTCGTACATGTGTGCATAGAGGGCGGGCACACGTTGCAAACACGTTGGTCCTGCCCTCGAGATGGAGAACACGTTCCGAGAGCATAATCAGGGCTAATCGACGGCCGTTCGTTGCACATTCGTGAAATTCGCCCGCGGAAAATTTCGAGCGTTCGGAAATCCCGACGAGGGAGAAAATTGCCTCTGATAAAGAGTCCCAATGAATTGGAGGAGTGGGAGGGGGAGGAGGGCAGGAAGCCTGAATACCGGTACCTGTTAACCCTGTTACGTCATTTCAATCCTCCGATATTTTGATTATATGAATGTCAAACCGAGGAAAAGAATGGGAGAGAATGTTAAATTGACAGCGATTTCTCGCTTCAGCTTTTCTCCTTTTTTTCTTTTTCTTTTTTTTTTTTAAATCTTTCTCTCTGTTTTCAATCATTTGCCGATGAGACGAGAGGTGAAAGATTCTTTTACAGAGATAATTGTAAAAATACAGTTAATATTAATTTAATAAGCTTTGTTAATGATAAAGCAATGAGAACAAATATCCGTCTGAATTATTATATATTTAGTAGAATGTACAATAGTTTGAGACTCTTGAATTTCCGTTCGGACACGAGGAAACCATTCGATAATTATTTTGTTTTCGCAATAAGAATAAACAAGTATTTAATAAAGTACACGTTTATTTTATTTAAAAATTATATTATTGTATTAATATTTGTTTTAGTGAAATACTCGTCTATTTTATTTAAAAACTACATTATTATATTAATATTTATTTTAGTAAAATACTCGTCTATTTTATTTAAAACTATTATTATATTAATATTTATTTTAATAAAATACTCGTCTCTTTTAATTAAAAACTACAGTATTATATTAATATTTATTTTGATAAAATACTCGTCTATTTTATTTAAAAACTACATTAATATATTAATATTTATTTTAATAAAATACTCGTCTATTTTATTTAAAAACTACATTATTATATTAATATTTATTTTAGTAAAATAC
>NW_025110144.1:30058-34371 GCF_011392965.1 Frieseomelitta varia
TTTTTTTCTCAGCAAGGTAGCATCGTCTCCCGCCCCCTCCTCCTCCGCCCCATTTAACATCTTCGCAAACATTGGAAATTTCATACTACCTTGCATTCTCTGGCGAAAGAAAAAAAAAAAGAAAAAAAAAATATTAACGAACATATGTACATGTACCAAGCGTTCTGCGATATGTAATTGAAGATTAAGGGCTGTTCAAGGCAAAATATTAATTGTTGTTTATATGTTAACAATTTCCAGGTTCAGATATATTATGGTTCTTCAAATGCTTTTCGCTACACAGTTCGACATAATTCAGTTTGTCGGTTGATATTGAAG
The DNA here is from genome assembly GCF_011392965.1 of Frieseomelitta varia. Classification (NCBI taxonomy): domain Eukaryota; kingdom Metazoa; phylum Arthropoda; class Insecta; order Hymenoptera; family Apidae; genus Frieseomelitta; species Frieseomelitta varia. The sequence continues at coordinate 30,377 of NW_025110144.1, forward strand.
AGAAGTATGTGCGATAAATAAAGAAAGTTTATTGCTACTATAAACTGCAATTAAACGATTGAGCCAAACTTGCTATGATAAACAATCGAAATTCACAATAGTATTTTAAATAGCATGATGTCCGAGTATTATATTAATAAGAGTCACTGTATATACGTTAGCTGTTGTGTCAGGCACAGCGAAAAAGTTGATTCGAATAGAATACAACTGCCATCTTGCACGGAGAAGCAAAATTGATTCGAGATATCTCTCTCTCGAGTTGTTCTCTTTTTTTTTTTTTTTTTTTTTAATACTGCAGATCTTGTAGATTGTACGTATAGAGTGTTATATCATTAGCAGCGATTTGTAGATGTTCGAAAATTCGAACAGCCTAATTTCGAGAAAAACTCCAGGTTTAAATTCTTGAGACACGCAGGCTGCGTCGATAACTGTGTCCTCCTCATTTCAAATGAATAGAATGTTGAGAAAGATTGCGCAACATTGCGCAAATATATTCGTGAAGTTTGCACGATATTATTCCAAGTATGAAACGAACAACTTCGCTTATTTGTCATAGTCTTGAAAAAGAAAAAGGAAAAAAAAAAAGAAGAAGAAGAAGCTTCATTTTATTCGCCTGTTATTCGAAATAAAGTCGTCGAGTCACGTGTGCATCTTAGTTTGTTCTTCGCGAAGGATAGAACGGAACACTGTTGTGCCAATTATTCCAAGAATTCGGTCGTTCAATCACGAGAACGTTCCCAGAAATCGAGTAGAAATTTCTCTGCGTAATATGTCCCTACGTTAACACTGGAACTACCAAGGAACTGAAGCACAGAATTCTTCGTTGGATATATTAAATGAAATAGGAAATGAAACTAGAGAAGCTAGAAAAATAGAAAATCAGAATAGATATACAATAGAACACTCGAGGTGGTTAATTATGTGCTTCATAAAAAGATCATTTAAACTATTAAAAATACACATCTGGCTATTATTTAGCTGGATGTGTAAAAATAAACGTTCAGCTATTATCTAGCTATCCAAGATTGTGAGGTTTTTACTTTTATGTGTTTCATAAAAAAAGTCGTTTAAACTTCTAGAAATACACAAATTATCTTTCAGTTCATCATCTTCGATTCACTGTTATTTGTTGATTTTATATTTATATGATATATATCAATATATGATATTTATATTTATATGATACATACAAATATATGATATTTATATTTATATGATACACACAAATATATGATATTTATATTTATATGATACACACAAATATATGATATTTATATTTATGTTATATATAAATATATGATATTTATATTTATATGATATATAAATATATGATATTTATATTTATATTTATATTTATATGATACATACAAATATATGATATTTATATTTATATTTATATTTATATGATACATACAAATATATGATATTTATATGATATATATATAAATATATGGTATTTATATTTATATTTATATGATGCATACAAATATATGATATTTATATTTATACGATACATACAAATATATGATATTTATATTTATATGATACATACAAATATATGATATTCATATTTATATTTGTACAATATTTTTACATGACACGTCTAACGAAAATTATGAATTTGTCGGTATCGACCCGACAAATGTGTAGTCCCAGTGTCAACGTGGCAGTCCAACGTTCGAAAACGAGGGAAGACACGACTCGTTTGCTTGATCTGGTTTTCCGCCGTTGCGGAGAGGAAGGACAGCGGATCGTGTGCCAGCTCTCGTCGTTGACCGTTGCTGTGTATATGTATATATATATATATATATATATATACATCCTATATATATATATATATATATATATACTGTGATATATCGGGATAAATCGCGACGAAAGTCACGTCACGGTCGCATTTCGTTTTCCGATCCGCTGCGAAAACCGTCACCCCCTGCAGCTCGTCGGCAGGCTGCCAACCATCGAGTATGGTTACCTCGTGCACGGTATCATCGTTCCTCTCTGCCGCGTTTTATTTTTCTACTTCTTAAAAGGGCACGTTTCACGTGCTTCGTCGGCTGTGTAAAGCCTGCAACCGACCCCTATAAATACGTCTGTCTCCTCCGGATTTCGTTTCCATTCGATCCTTTTTCTTTCTTTTTTTTTTTTTTCTTTTTTCTTTTTGCATTATCATGTTGTTCTTTTCTTTCTCATATATTTTTTTTCTTTTTCTTTTTGGCTCTTCAGACTGTATTTGGAATCGTGCGAATCGACGACAGAGTATCAAGATTTTTAGTTGAAAGGGTATTGCGCAAGATCGAGCAAATTTGACTCGAGGTCAAATTTGAAAATTGGAACTGGCCTAATCCATAACGATTGAACAGAGATAATTTTAGCCAGTTTTAAACGTCGATTCTCGAAAGACGCGGACAATTACATTAATAATAATATTTACGATTTGTGAATAATATAATTCATATAATTTCATAATAATTTGTAAATAATAAGATCTATCATTATTTGCTCTCGTTAGTCTGCCATCAGGAGAACGATCGAAATCATACTTTCTCGTGTATCGATTAATCAATTAATTAATACCATTTTTAAACAGTAAACAGCTCGTTGTTACAGTCAATTCTCACAGGTAGAGTCGAGTATTATGGATTTTTCCATTGGTCTTGATCCATTTGAAAAATTACCTCTCTCTCTCTCTCTCTCTCTGTTTCTCTCGAACGAGAACTAGATCAAGAACATCACTTTGAGATTATGCGAACGGTAAAAGAGTAAACGAAAATTCCGAAATTGTCTCGACAATACGATTCATATTGTAGATTTACAATCACTATTTAGTTACTAAAACTCACTGCTCGCTATTAAGTCCTATTGACTATAGTGGTAGTTAGGGTAGGCCTGTGTGAATTACGCGCCTAACGAAAAAAAAAAAAAACAGGATAACAATTTGTCAAACACTTGTTCTAACTTTTCAAATCTTCTGCACTGTTTGCGCTGCAAGTATGTATGCCGTTTGTATTGTTTAACGGCGTTTGTAGAAAGGGCAGCGCTTTGAATCCTTTCTCTCTCTCTCTCTCTCTCTCTCTCTCAGTTGAGAACAATTTAGCTAGATTGATAGAGAGTCCGGTTTGCAGGACACTGAATCGGATTAGAGAGTAGAGATAAATCGGTAAATCTCGCAGTTCGAGTTGTTGTCAGCTGTGACGAAACGAATTACCATTTTATCCGAGGCTCATTCAAGCTAGAAACTTTGGGCTTCATTGTCTCCTTAATCGTATCCGACTTCTTTATGACAATGTCGATTTGTATATATATATATTATATATTACATATATTATATATATATATATACATATATAATTGCTCGATTATATTTCTCTTTTTTTTTTTTTTTTGGTAAGGAAGACTGGAAGGAATAATGGACGTAAAAAGAAGAAAAAAGAATATCCACATATTCACCTGTTGCATTTTCTCCGCTGGGCCGGATACGCGCGTCGTACCGTCCTGGTCCAAGAATGTCGTCCAACACTTCCTTCTCCTTCTCCCTGTAATTCACCTTTCGCGGATCTTTTTCCCGCGAACATCTGCAATCACGCCGGGAACGAGACACGTGAATAATTATTCTTTTATTGCCCAGTGTCGTTTCTTTATTATACATTTATTTCTATATATTATATATTTGTTTTATATATTTTTTACATGTTTGATAAATACATATTATATTTATAAATGTAATGTATATTTATTTTTATATGTTTCATATATTATATCTATTATATTAGATATTTTATTTTATATATATTTATATTTACTTTATTATATTAGATATTTTATTTTATTATATATTTTATATGTTATATTTATTATATTATATTTATTTTATTTTATTATATATTTTATATGTTATATTTATTATATTAGATATTTTATTTTATTATATATTTTATATGTTATATTTATTATATTAGATATTTCATTTTATTATATATTTTATATGTTATATA
>NW_025110144.1:34919-38155 GCF_011392965.1 Frieseomelitta varia
ATACATTATATATTTATTTTTGCTTTATTTTATTATATATTTTATACATTATATTTATTATATCAGATATTTTATTTTATATATTATATATTTATTTTTACTTTATTTTATTATATATTTTATATATTATATTTATTATATCAGATATTTTATTTTATATATTATATATTTATTTTATATATTTTTATCTATTATATATTTATTTTATATATTTTTATCTATTATATATTTATTTTATATATTTTTGCAAGTTTGAGCAATTGACCGAGAAACGTACCTTGATAGATGTAGCAAGACTGTTAGTAACACCAACAACTTCAATACTCCAGGCCACATTGCGGCAGCCTGCAAACGCAAAAATAAACGACTTTAAGTTTAATGCTGAAAGACGATCGATCGCGTTAATGGCTATGGAAACACTGTTATCGTCTTTCTCATGGGCCAATTATCGAACGATTCTGGGAGAACAGTGGCGCAGCAGTACGTTTCTTTGGAATGGAGTTATTGGAACACGGCGAATAATTCGATTCAATTCGTTTTCAAAACCTATTTTCGATTTCTCTGGCTTCGTTTGAAATTTACGTACGTGCGTGCGTGCTTCACACGTGGAAACTTAATCACGAGATTGATCGTTCGATTTCTGAAAAATCGCACGCCGCGATATATATTCTAGGAAATCGTTCTAAATAAACGGGACTGAAATCCGATTTGATTTCTGAAACTTGATGGAGAATTTGTTGATTGAACAGTTGATAGTGATTAAACATAATGATAATTACAACAGGACGTCTTGATATTGAGATGTTTATGTGTAAAGGCACCAACGATATTAATTAATTTTAAATTAATTAGTTTTCCAAACTATTTTATATATTTATTTTATATATTTCTATAAGTCGTATTTTACATTTTGAAATACTTTAATGTAGAATATTTTTATATTTTACTAAGCTATAGCGAATAATTACGACATAACATCTTGATATCACTGATTCGAATATTGAGGAAACATTGAGTCAAATAATTCCATGAAATAATCGTCAAATATCTATCGAAATTGTCACTAACTATATTGAAATTTTCGTTCGGAGTATTATAAAGTAAACGGAACGGAAAATCTTTACAAATACTATATTTAATGGGGGAGTACACAAGCTTTCTAAGAATCAAAAATACACTGTTCCGTTATCTATAAATCTAGAAAATATCCAATTTCCTTCATTATCCAAAAATTTTGACAGTTTTAACGTTAAAAATGGAATCTTAACATTCGAAACGACCGGATACATTGTTAGGAATTAGTCGTTCTAAGGTACATAAGCCAAAGTACCAATATAAGAAAGAATACAAGGGTCCACAGACAGAAACGGTTCAGTATTGTAGCAAGCATAAGCCAGCATTGTAATATTTTTATACCTGCAAGTTCCGGAGGTCCTGCCTCGTAAATATACAAGCAAATAGCTCTGTGAAGCTATAATTTTTAAATTATACCCTTGACACGGCTCGGTTTTGTCACATTCCGTAAACACGTCGCATTCAAAAATATCCGTGATCTAGCTCCTAGATAGAACAATTGGAATCGAACTTCCAGGATTTCTCGGAAAAATGAAAGCCATGAATTTCTTCTCTGTTTGAAGCAATGCCAAATTAAACGACGTGCGCGCGCACACACATACATGGCAGACGATAAACGATGATAAACGATAAATGACAACTGACAGAAATTACGACGTTGCGCTGCAAGCTTTTAGCAAAGATTGGATCAGAGAATGAATCGGAGAGTTTGATATCGTCGTCGCAATCAATCTACGAAGCTAACTGCGTTACTCGGTGTATTTTTTTTTTCACTTTTTCCCGTGTAAAAAAAAAAAAGGAAGAAAAAGAAGGCTTCTCGCGAAACGAAATTATTACAAACCGGCTGAACCGTTTTTTACGTTTCGTTAATTGCAACTGTAAATGTCATTTGCGAAAAGGATAGTTGCGAGAGAGAGCAGGTTGGAGAGCAATTGAAACGAACGAATCAGATTTTTTTTCGTGTTCCGAGTCGCGCGGACTGCGTGGGAACTTTTCTGTTGCAGCACGGCGATGTTTTCGAGGTTCTAAATGCTGATTTGAACGCGACGAGAATTTAATTTGCGAACGTTAATTCCAAGAAAATGCCACGAGCATTTGCGTCCTCTTTCTCGGTATAGTGAGACGAATTGGTAGAGCTATAAAATTTCCATCGTTAAAATAATGAAACTGTATTATAAAATAAAAAAAAAAAAAATAAAGAAAACATTGAAATAAAAAAGAAAATGGAAAAGCTTTGTAACACAATGAGTTACACAAGTTTTTGTTCGCACATTTTTCCGTGTTTCAAATTTTTAAAAACACACTATTGAACGTCTACGAAATTTCTAACTAAAAATTATAATTAATCATATGACAGTCAAACTGATAAATTTAACTAAATTTGCCAGATTTGTCAAATTATAAATTTCACTAGATTGACATAATAATTAATTATTACGTTCGTTTCGACCACTTTGGTTAAGTTTCGCTTAAGTAAAAGCTTCGTTGAAAAAGTGAGAAACCTGCGATACTCCAGTTACAGTTGCAGTTCACGATTGGAAGGAAGAAATAAAAAAAAAAGAAATAAAAAAAATATGAAATATTGGCGCGGAGAATCAGTTGAAATGACTGAAGAGAGAAACGGCGTTCGAAGAATCGGATACGAGCCTGACGTCGCGCGGACCTGTTCTACTATCTCGGCGTTTGACCGCACACTGACCTACACCACTGCGGACTGTCGGTGACAAATACATCCGAGGCGCCTTGATTTTTAGTCGCGCGCTCTACCACCTCGACTTTGCGCGCCCCTTGTTCGATGTTTCCCGCGATGCGTTGCTCGAACACGCGTAAAATCGCTGAGGGGGTGCCGATTCATTGGCCCGACGCTTCAAATTGAAATTGAAAACAACGAACGATCGAGAAACGCCAGGAGAGATCGTTAATCTCTTGCGCTAGAACGACGTGCCACGCACGTCGAGAACTTTTTGCCACAAAATTGCAATATTCGTTCAGTTTTAAGTATATTTAAGTATAATCTAGGCGAAACAAGTAATAAATTTATTACTTCTCGATAATTTGATGTCCAGTGACATTATACCGATGAGTTTAAAAAGAGAGCGAATTATTGTACACGATTTCGGTCACTCGTTATGGTCCGCAATCAGTTGCCAGCGCAAGTGGTT